>NW_026289792.1:0-81916 GCF_023373465.1 Oncorhynchus keta | reverse complement strand
AACCACTAGGCTAACCTGCCGTCCCTACACTCTAACCACTAGGCTAACCTGCCGTCCCTACACTCTAACCACTAGGCTAACCTGCCGCCCCTACACTCTAACCACTAGGCTAACCTGCCGCCCCTACACTCTAACCACTAGGCTAACCTGCCGTCCCTACACTCTAACCACTAGGCTAACCTGCCGTCCCTACACTCTAACCACTAGGCTAACCTGCCGTCCCTACAATCTAACCACTAGGCTAACCTACCGTCCCTACACTCTAACCACTAGCATGAATATGAAGGCTCAGCATTTGTTATTTGCAAGTCATACCTAAGTTTGCTAAATCTCGTCAACAACAAAGTGATTAAAGTGTTTGGTAATATTAAAAGGTTTTGTTATGAACAAGTCATCTGCCTCAATGACAGATGAGTTAACTTTTTTTTGCCTAGAATTTCATTAAATGCACTTGAGGTTTTTTCATGGTATAGTTTCTTCTTTTTGTTTAGTTATGTGATTTCTATGTTTACCAATCTGCTGTGTTGTCAGACGTATTTGCTATTTCCTTTGCCTCATCCCTCTCAGCCATACAGTTTTTCCAATTAGAGTATAAACCAAATAGAGAGCCTAATTACTCTACCTTGTTTCTTGCTGGCCTCCTCTTCATCCCCCACCTCATCCTCAGTGACCTCTGACCCCGTGGTATACTCCTCATCCTCAGACAGCAGCGTCTGCTGCCTCTGACACAGGGCAAAGGAGGGCATATCAGGGTTTAGATAGCCTGGTCCCAGATCTGTTTGGTGTCTAGACTAACACCATTGATCATTAACTAAACATGAGGAGTTGGCAATGACAGCACAAACAGACTGGCCCTCAGGCTTCTGGTGGTACAAAGGTATACTATGTCAGTACTGTGATATGTTACGTCATATACACACAAACACAAGTAAACAGACACGGACACTGCAGCACAATTACATTTGGAAACAATAAACGTTGATCTTACCAGTTGGCGGCTCCAGTTTTTCAACAGGGAAAACTGCAAAGCAATAGGTTGAGTTAGACTATAGTCTATTTGATATAGGTTGAGTTAGACTATAGTCTATTTGATATAGGTTGAGTTAGACTATAGTCTATTTGATATAGGAGTTGAGTTAGATATAGATTGAGTTAGACTATAGTCTATTTGATATAGGTTGAGTTAGACTATAGTCTATTTGATATAGGTTGAGTTAGACTATAGTCTATTTGATATAGGTTGAGTTAGACTATAGTCTATTTGATATAGGTTGAGTTAGACTATAGTCTATTTGATATAGGTTGAGTTAGACTATAGTCTATTTGATATAGGTTGAGTTAGACTATAGTCTATTTGATATAGGTTGAGTTAGACTATAGTCTATTTGATATAGGTTGAGTTAGACTATAGTCTATTTGATATAGGTTGAGTTAGACTATAGGCATATCTATGACTCCACAAATCAAGCGCAGGTCGACGTTTACTGTCATCAATCTTGCCCTGGAGGCAGAACTGAGTGATTTCTGAAAATGGTCCAGCTGTAAAGTCAAAATTGGCTATATTGTAAAAATTCTTTAAAACGAAAATGTATTTTTTTTTTGTCTTCATTTAAAGTTTGTTTGATTATATGCATTAGGGTTAGCAGTGTGGTTAGGTTTAAAATCAGATGTACTGTAGTAAGCTAGTAGACAGATGTGTTAGCCAAATGGGTATATCAATGAGGTCTGGTTGTCATTGTAAATAACACGTTTGAGCAAACACACAAAAGTTTCTTAAAACATATCATATTCTAGTTGTGAGCATGAATTTGATCTCATAGTTGATTTGCCTGGATAAATAAATAAATAAATAGTTGTAAACTCACGGTGGTGCCCTCTATCTCTGAAGTCCCAGAAGCCCGGCTCTACCAGGATGTCACAGTCCAGTACCCGCTCCCCCTCTCTGAACCACTGGAGGGGAGTCTACAGGCCTGGCACACAGATACACAGAGAGAGAACAGGGGAGTATCACTAAAACGCAAAACCTACCATAAGATACAAAACTACACACACAGTTTCTTACCCTGTCTCTAGTAGGGGTGTGTTGGGTACACATACTGTCTCTTACCCTGTCTCTGGTAGGGGTGTGTTGGGTACACACACTGTCTCTTACCCTGTCTCTGGTAGGGGTGTGTTAGGTACATACACTGTCTCTTACCCTGTCTCTGGTAGGGGTGTGTTGGGTACACACACTGTCTCTTACCCTGTCTCTGGTAGGGTGTGTTGGGTACACACACTGTCTCTTTACCCTGTCTCTGGTAGGGGTGTGTTGGGTACACACACTGTCTCTTACCCTGTCTCTGGTAGGGGTGTGTTGGGTACACACACTGTCTCTTACCCTGTCTCTGGTAGGGGTGTGTTGGGTACACACACTGTCTCTTACCCTGTCTCTGGTAGGGGTCTGTGTTGGGTACACACACTGTCTCTTACCCTGTCTCTGGTAGGGGGTGTGTTGGGTACACACACTGTCTCTTACCCTGTCTCTGGTAGGGGTGTGTTGGGTACACACACTGTCTCTTACCCTGTCTCTGGTAGGGGTGTGTTGGGTACACACACTGTCTCTTACCCTGTCTCTGGTAGGGGTGTGTTGGGTACACACACTGTCTCTTACCCTGTCTCTGGTAGGGGTGTGTTGGGTACACACACTGTCTCTTACCCTGTCTCTGGTAGGGGTGTGTTGGGTACACACACTGTCTCTTACCCTGTCTCTGGTAGGGGTGTGTTGGGTACACACACTGTCTCTTACCCTGTCTCTGGTAGGGGTGTGTTGGGTACACACACTGTCTCTCTGTGTAGTAGCAGGTCGTTGAGCAGTCTGGTCTGGGCTGAGTTTACCTGGTGGTCCCCAGTACAGTCTCCACTGTCTGGTTGCGTTCACTATGTGGTCCCGCATCTTACAGCCCTGAGACAGACAGAGACACACCGTTTTGACAAGATTCAGTGTGTCAGTGTGTGAGTGTGGTCCTACCTTGGGAATGCCGGTGGGGTCAAAGCGTAGCGTCCTCTGGTTGCAGCAGGGGTAGATGCCCGTCCCGTGCCAGCCCTGCTCTGTCCCCATGCCTGGGTACAACACAACCTCTGGGTGATACCGACAGTGGGACAGCTCCGCACACACAAACACCTGGAGACGCACACACACACAGTCTTGTTCTGGATGCATTACACAATGCCTGGAGTATGCATGCATACACGCAAACAGCCCCCCCTACCTGTTGGCAGTGGGAGCAGGTGAGGTGGTTGATGGTTCCCCAGATCCTCCAGTAGACCAGCACCCAGGACTTCAGCTCCTCATACAGTCCTGTCATGTAATCATGGACCTCCCATCTCTTCTGCCTACAGACCAGAGGTAGTGATAGATCATAGACCTCCCATCTCTTCTGCCTACAGACCAGAGGTAGTGATAGATCATAGACCTCCCATCTCTCCTGCCTACAGACCAGAGGTAGTGATAGATCATAGACCTCCCATCTCTCCTGCCTACAGACCAGAGGTAGTGATAGATCATAGACCTCCCATCTCTCCTGCCTACAGACCAGAGGTAGTGATAGATCATAGACCTCCCATCTCTCCTGCCTACAGACCAGAGGTAGTGATAGATCATGGACCTCCCATCTCTCCTGCCTACAGACCAGAGGTAGTGATAGATCATAGACCTCCCATCTCTCCTGCCTACAGACCAGAGGTAGTGATAGATCATAGACCTCCCATCTCTCCTGCCTACAGACCAGAGGTAGTGATAGATCATGGACCTCCCATCTCTCCTGCCTACAGACCAGAGGTAGTGATAGATCATGGACCTCCCATCTCTCCTGCCTACAGACCAGAGGTAGTGATAGATCATGGACCTCCCATCTCTCCTGCCTACAGACCAGAGGTAGTGATAGATCATGGACCTCCCATCTCTTCTGCCTACAGACCAGAGGTAGTGATAGATCATGGACCTCCCATCTCTCCTGCCTACAGACCAGAGGTAGTGATAGATCATGGACCTCCCATCTCTCCTGCCTACAGACCAGAGGTAGTGATAGAAATGACTCTCCTTTATTCTGTACATGTTTCTGGAACCACAAAACAATGTTGTCCAGCCTGGTCCTTGGAACCAACTCAGTGTCCACCCTGAGACCTGAAGGTCAGGAGTTCTGCTCGTCTGCTCATCACTCTGCATTAAGGAGATAGACTAGACTAGTGCTGCATTAAGGAGATAGACTAGACTAGTGCTGCATTAAGGAGATAGACTAGACTAGTGCTGCATTAAGGAGATAGACTAGACTAGTGCTGCATTAAGGAGATAGACTAGACTAGTGCTGCATTAAGGAGATAGACTAGACTAGTGCTGCATTAAGGAGATAGACTAGACTAGTGCTGCATTAAGGAGATATACTAGACTAGTGCTGCATTAAGGAGATAGACTAGACTAGTGCTGCATTAAGGAGATATACTAGACTAGTGCTGCATTAAGGAGATAGACTAGACTAGTGCTGCATTAAGGAGATAGACTAGACTAGTGCTGCATTAAGGAGATAGACTAGACTAGTGCTGCATTAAGGAGATAGACTAGACTAGTGCTGCATTAAGGAGATATACTAGACTAGTGCTGCATTAAGGAGATAGACTAGACTAGTGCTGCATTAAGGAGATAGACTAGACTAGTGCTGCATTAAGGAGATAGACTAGACTAGTGCTGCATTAAGGAGATAGACGAGACGAGTGCTGCATTAAGGAGATAAATTGGGGGTAAGGCCCTATGATAGACTAGTGTCCTGTCCAGGGGGTGTACTGGGTGATAGACTAGTGTCCTGTCCAGGGGGTGTACTGAGGTGATAGACTAGTGTCCTGTCCAGGGGGTGTACTGAGGTGATAGACTAGTGTCCTGTCCAGGGGGTGTACTGAGGTGATAGACTAGTGTCCTGTCCAGGGGGTGTACTGAGGTGATAGACTAGTGTCCTGTCCAGGGGGTGTACTGAGGTGATAGACTAGTGTCCTGTCCAGGGGGTGTACTGAGGTGATAGACTAGTGTCCTGTCCAGGGGGTGTACTGAGGTGATAGACTAGTGTCCTGTCCAGGGGGTGTACTGAGGTGATAGACTAGTGTCCTGTCCAGGGGGTGTACTGAGGTGATAGACTAGTGTCCTGTCCAGGGGGTGTACTGAGGTGATAGACTAGTGTCCTGTCCAGGGGGTGTACTGAGGTGATAGACTAGTGTCCTGTCCAGGGGGTGTACTGAGGTGATAGACTAGTGTCCTGTCCAGGGGGTGTAACAGCAGAGGGAACACCCCCCTAATCCACATGGACGGGACAGCAGTGGAGGAGGTGGAACGGTTCAAGTTCCTCGGGGTACACATCACGGACAAACTTAAAATGGTCCACCCACACAGACAGTGCAGTGAGGCTGAAGAAATTAGGCTTGTCACCTAAAACCCTTGAGAGCATCCTGTCGGGCTGTATCACCGCCTGGTACGGCAACTGCACCGCCCACAACCACAGGGCTCTCCAGAGGGTAGTGAGGTCTGCACAACGCATCACCGGGGGAAAACTACCTGCCCTCCAGGACACCTACAGCACCCGATGTTACAGGAAGGCCAAAAAGATAATCAAAGACAACAACCACCCGAGCCACTGCCTGTTCACCCCGCTATCATCCAGAAGGCGAGGTCAGTACAGGTGCATCAAAGCTGGGACCGAGAGACTGAAAAACAGCTTCTATCTCAAGGCCATCAGACTGTTAAACAGCCATCACTAACTCAGAGAGGCTGCTACCTACATACAGACTTTAAATCATTGGCCACTTTAATAAATAGATCACTAGTCACTTGAATAATGCCACTTTTGTAATGTTTACATATCTTGCATTACTCATCTCATAGTATAAAATACAGTATATACATATCTATTCTATGACGCTCTGTCATAGATGTGTGTATTAGGTAGTTGGTGGGGAATTGTTAGATTACTTGTTAGATGTGTGTGTATTAGGTAGTTGTTGTGGAATTGTTAGATTACTTGTTAGATATTACTGCACAGTCGGAACTAGAAGCACAAGCATTTCGCTGCACCCGCAATAACATCTGCTAATCATGTGAATGTGACCAATAACATCTGCTAACCCTGTGTAGTGGTTAGAGTGTAGGGACGGCAGGGTGGCCTAGTGGTTAGAGTGTGGGGACGGCAGGGTGGCCTAGTGGTTAGAGTGTAGGGACGGCAGGGTGGCCTAGTGGTTAGAGTGTAGGGACCAGGGTGGCCTAGTGGTTAGAGTGTAGGGACGGCAGGGTGGCCTAGTGGTTAGAGTGTAGGGACGGCAGGGTGGCCTAGTGGTTAGAGTGTAGGGACGGCAGGGTGGCCTAGTGGTTAGAGTGTAGGGACGGCAGGGTGGCCTAGTGGTTAGAGTGTGGGGACGGCAGGGTGGCCTAGCGGTTAGAGTGTGGGGACGGCAGGGTGGCCTAGAGGTTAGAGTGTAGGGACGGCAGGGTGGCCTAGTGGTTAGAGTGTGGGGACGGCAGGGTGGCCTAGTGGTTAGAGTGTGGGGACGGCAGGGTGGCCTAGTGCTTAGAGTGTAGGGACGGCAGGGTGGCCTAGTGGTTAGAGTGTAGGGACGGCAGGGTGGCCTAGTGGTTAGAGTGTGGGGACGGCAGGGTGGCCTAGCGGTTAGAGTGTAGGGACGGCAGGGTGGCCTAGTGGTTAGAGTGTAGGGACGGCAGGGTGGCCTGCGGTTAGAGTGTAGGGACGGCAGGGTGGCCTAGTGGTTAGAGTGTGGGGACGGCAGGGTGGCCTAGTGGTTAGAGTGTGGGGACGGCAGGGTGGCCTAGTGGTTAGAGTGTAGGGACGGCAGGGTGGCCTAGTGGTTAGAGTGTAGGGACGGCAGGGTGGCCTAGCGGTTAGAGTGTGGGGACGGCAGGGTGGCCTAGTGGTTAGAGTGCTGTGGGGACGGCAGGGTAGCCTAGTGGTTAGAGTGTGGGGACGGCAGGGTGGCCTAGCGGTTAGAGTGTGGGGACGGCAGGGTAGCCTAGTGGTTAGAGTGTAGGGGCGGCAGGGTGGCTAGTGGTTAGAGTGTGGGGACGGCAGGGTGGCCTAGCGGTTAGAGTGTGGGGACGGCAGGGTGGCCTAGTGCTTAGAGTGTAGGGACGGCAGGGTGGCCTAGCGGTTAGAGTGTAGGGACGGCAGGGTAGCCTAGTGCTTAGAGTGTAGGGACGGCAGGGTGGCCTAGCGGTTAGAGTGTAGGGACGGCAGGGTGGCCTAGCGGTTAGAGTGTAGGGACGGCAGGGTGGCCTAGCGGTTAGAGTGTAGGGACGGCAGGGTGGCCTAGCGGTTAGAGTGTAGTGACGGCAAGGTGGCCTAGTGGTTAGAGTGTAGGGACGGCAGGGTGGCCTAGTGGTTAGAGTGTAGGGACGGCAGGGTAGCCTAGTGGTTAGAGCGTTGGACTAGTAACCGGAAGGCTGCAAGTTCAAACCCCTGAGCTGACAAGGTACAAATCTGTCGTTCTGCCCCTGAACAGGCAGTTAACCCACTGTTCCTCGGCCGTCATTGAAAATAAGAATTTGTTCTTAACTGACTTGCCTAGTAAAATAAAGGTTAAAAATAAATACAGCATCAGTTTTTATCCAAAGCGACAACCGTAAATCACAGTCCACAGACGCTGAGAGGTGTTGGTCCCATTGGGACATGGCTACGCAGCTAGGAGACCATCATCCGCGGGACCACGCACCTCCCGAACGTGCACCTCCCCAAAAATCCCAACCAACAACTTTCCGGTACACGTCCTCTATTCAATGGAATGTTTGGAATGTGTTGACAGTTGGAGAAATTGCTTGAGGTGCGCTGAGAACTCAAAAAGTATGAAAGACAACGGTCCAACATTCTAGAACACTGCTGTGTCAATATGGTGTCCAAATGTGGTACTCTGATAGACCCTTTACAGTCCTACACGCTTACATTTTACCTATGGGTGGCCACAGAGGGAATCGAACCCACAGCCAAGGTGTAAACTGGGTGGTACAGGACCTGCTGTGAGTGTAGGTGATGTCTCCTCGAGGGTTGATGTTGATCTTCCCTGGGATGCAGGAGATCTTCCGCTCTGTGTCCTTGGTCAGCAGTTTCAGGCACAGACCACACCTGGGAAAGACAAGTTGCAGTTCGGTGGTCAGGCGAGGTTAACATGAGGTCGCATTCATTGGGAACCAAACAGACTAAACAGGTAAGGATCTGGACCTACACTTGGCCAGTAAGAAACGCTCATATTTCGTTTTGTGATGCAAAAGATTTTCTGTTGGGTGTCCAAATGAATAAGACCAATGACAGACAGCCGGACGCGCATCCCAGAGCTGCCACACACCTGTACAGAGTTGATGCGTTGCCTGGGGAGTCCCGGTTCTTATAGTCAGGATCGAAGAGACACTCAATTTTCTTCTGGAATAATTTACTGAGGAAAAGGAGAAAAGAAAGGTGTTGGCTGAAGCAGAATGATCCGTCTCCCAGGACAACATCACTAGGTCTACCTTTTGAACTTGTCTTTTCTGTCCGTGATGTCGTCTGCCTCGTTGTGGCTGAAGAGGTCAGACATGTCCGCTGCCAGGTTACTGTTGATGCAGTTCATGTTGCAGGGTGTGGCCACGATGGCACTCATGTGCTTGTGACAGTACTGGATGCACTCCTCCACCTATGAGAGGTCAACATGTGACTGAATGCACTCCTCCACCTATGAGAGGTCAACATGTGACTGAATGCACTCCTCCACCTATGAGAGGTCAACATGTGACTGAATACACTCCTCCACCTATGAGAGGTCAACATGTGACTGAATGCACTCCTCCACCTATGAGAGGTCAGCATGTGACTAAATACACTCCTCCACCTATGAGAGGTCAACATGTGACTGAATGCACTCCTCCACCTATGAGAGGTCAACATGTGACTGAATGCACTCCTCCACCTATGAGAGGTCAACATGTGACTGAATGCACTCCTCCACCTATGAGAGGTCAACATGTGACTGAATGCACTCCTCCACCTATGAGAGGTCAACATGTGACTGAATACACTCCTCCACCTATGAGAGGTCAACATGTGACTGAATACACTCCTCCACCTATGAGAGGTCAACATGTGACTGAATACACTCCTCCACCTATGAGAGGTCAACATGTGACTGAATACACTCCTCCACCTATGAGAGGTCAACATGTGACTGAATACACTCCTCCACCTATGAGAGGTCAACATGTGACTGAATACACTCCTCCACCTATGAGAGGTCAACATGTGACTGAATGCACTCCTCCACCTATGAGAGGTCAACATGTGACTGAATACACTCCTCCACCTATGAGAGGTCAACATGTGACTGAATGCACTCCTCCACCTATGAGAGGTCAACATGTGACTGAATGCACTCCTCCACCTATGAGAGGTCAACATGTGACTGAATGCACTCCTCCACCTATGAGAGGTCAACATGTGACTGAATGCACTCCTCCACCTATGAGAGGTCAACATGTGACTGAATACACTCCTCCACCTATGAGAGGTCAACATGTGACTGAATGCACTCCTCCACCTATGAGAGGTCAACATGTGACTGAATACACTCCTCCACCTATGAGAGGTCAACATGTGACTGGATGCACTCCTCCACCTATGAGAGGTCAACATGTGACTGAATGCACTCCACCTATGAGAGGTCAACATGTGACTGAATGCACTCCTCCACCTATGAGGTCAACATGTGACTGAATGCACTCCTCCACCTATGAGAGGTCAACATGTGACTGAATACACTCCTCCACCTATGAGAGGTCAACATGTGACTGAGTACACTACTCCACCTATGAGAGGTCAACATGTGACTGAATACACTCCTCCACCTATGAGAGGTCAACATGTGACTGAATACACTCCTCCACCTATGAGAGGTCAACATGTGACTGAATACACTCCTCCACCTATGAGAGGTCAACATGTGACTGAATACACTCCTCCACCTATGAGAGGTCAACATGTGACTGAATGCACTCCTCCACCTATGAGGGTCAACATGTGACTAAATACACTCCTCCACCTATGAGAGGTCAACATCTGACTGAATACACTCCTCCACCTATGAGAGGTCAACATGTGACTAAATACACTCCTCCACCTATGGGAGGTCAACATGTGACTGAATGCACTCCTCCACCTATGAGAGGTCAACATGTGACTGAATGCACTCCTCCACCTATGAGAGGTCAACATGTGACTGAATACACTCCTCCACCTATGAGAGGTCAACATGTGACTGAATACACTCCTCCACCTATGAGAGGTCAACATGTGACTGAATACACTCCTCCACCTATGAGAGGTCAACATGTGACTGAATACACTCCTCCACCTATGAGAGGTCAACATGTGACTGAATGCACTCCTCCACCTATGAGAGGTCAACATGTGACTGAATGCACTCCTCCACCTATGAGAGGTCAACATGTGACTGAATACACTCCTCCACCTATGAGAGGTCAACATGTGACTGAATACACTCCTCCACCTATGAGAGGTCAACATGTGACTGAATGCACTCCTCCACCTATGAGAGGTCAACATGTGACTGAATACACTCCTCCACCTATGAGAGGTCAACATGTGACTGAATACACTCCTCCACCTATGAGAGGTCAACATGTGACTGAATACACTCCTCCACCTATGAGAGGTCAACATGTGACTGAATGCACTCCTCCACCTATGAGAGGTCAACATGTGACTGAATACACTCCTCCACCTATGAGAGGTCAACATGTGACTGAATACACTCCTCCACCTATGAGAGGTCAACATGTGACTAAATACACTCCTCCACCTATGGGAGGTCAACATGTGACTGAATACACTCCTCCACCTATGAGAGGTCAACATGTGACTAAATACACTCCTCCACCTATGAGAGGTCAACATGTGACTGAATACACTCCTCCACCTATGGGAGGTCAACATGTGACTAAATACACTCCTCCACCTATGAGAGGTCAACATGTGACTGAATGCACTCCTCCACCTATGAGAGGTCAACATGTGACTGAATACACTCCTCCATATGAGAGGTCAACATGTGACTGAATACACTCCTCCACCTATGGGAGGTCAACATGTGACTGAATACACTCCTCCACCTATGAGAGGTCAACATGTGAGTGAATACACTCCTCCATATGAGAGGTCAACATGTGACTAAATACACTCCTCCACCTATGAGAGGTCAACATGTGACTGAATACACTCCTCCACCTATGAGAGGTCAACATGTGACTAAATACACTCCTCCACCTATGAGAGGTCAACATGTGACTAAATACACTCCTCCACCTATGGGAGGTCAACATGTGACTAAATACACTCCTCCACCTATGAGAGGTCAACATGTGAGTGAATACACTCCTCCACCTATGAGAGGTCAACATGTGACTGAATACACTCCTCCACCTATGAGAGGTCAACATGTGACTAAATACACTCCTCCACCTATGGGAGGTCAACATGTGACTGAATACACTCCTCCACCTATGAGAGGTCAACATGTGAGTGAATACACTCCTCCATATGAGAGGTCAACATGTGACTGAATACACTCCTCCACCTATGGGAGGTCAACATGTGACTGAATACACTCCTCCACCTATGAGAGGTCAACATGTGAGTGAATACACTCCTCCACCTATGAGAGGTCAACATGTGACTGAATACACTCCTCCACCTATGAGAGGTCAACATGTGACTGAATACACTCCTCCACCTATGAGAGGTCAACATGTGACTGAATGCACTCCTCCACCTATGAGAGGTCAACATGTGACTGAATGCACTCCTCCACCTATGAGAGGTCAACATGTGACTGAATACACTCCTCCACCTATGAGAGGTCAACATGTGACTGAATACACTCCTCCACCTATGAGAGGTCAACATGTGACTGAATACACTCCTCCACCTATGAGAGGTCAACATGTGACTGAATACACTCCTCCACCTATGAGAGGTCAACATGTGACTGAATGCACTCCTCCACCTATGAGAGGTCAACATGTGACAGTACAGTATACAACTGAAAGACAGGTTGACATAATTAGGTCATTGAGTTTGTTCAATGCTACAGGAAGTCCTGTGTCACTTGCAATAAAAGTAACATGTTACACTTCTAAAAACAACTGTAACGGTAACCATGCAACAGGAAGTGAAGTGTTCCAAAGGCCCTTCATTTTCTGTAACCATGCAACAGGAAGTGAAGCGTTCCAAAGGCCCTTCATTTTCTGTAACCATGCAACAGGAAGTGAAGCGTTCCAAAGGCCCTTCATTTTCTGTAACCATGCAACAGGAAGTGAAGCGTTCCAAAGGCCCTTCATTTTCTGTAACCATGCAACAGGAAGTGAAGCGTTCCAAAGGCCCTTCGTTTTCTGTAACCATGCAACAGGAAGTGAAGCGTTCCAAAGGCCCTTCATTTTCTGTAACCATGCAACAGGAAGTGAAGCGTTCCAAAGGCCCTTCATTTTCTGTAATCATGCAACAGGAAGTGAAGCGTTCCAAAGGCCCTTCGTTTTCTGTAACCATGCAACAGGAAGTGAAGCGTTCCAAAGACCCTTCGTTTTCTGTAACCATGCAACAGGAAGTGAAGCGTTCCAAAGGCCCTTCGTTTTCTGTTTCAGACTAAAGTGAAGAGAGAAGCCTATTAGCTGATTGGTTTTCTGTTTTGTTCATGAGTGCTATTTTATTCAACGACCAACAAGAGCTTGCTGGTTCATTTACTGTAGCAGAGAGGAAGAGGCAAAGCGAGAGGTTTCATTCCTCGCCAAAAATCATTCCAACATATTTTATTTTGTTGTAAAAGGTTCCCAATAGCCTTTTCCCCAACCTCAGTTCAACCACTTTGCGTTTGTTTTTCAACTACAACAGAAAACCAGGGCCCCCGAAACGTACGGTACATTGGAACCGCCATAGCAACCCCAGCTCCCGCCATTACAACACTTACTAACGTGTCCATCTTCAAGAACTCGGAGGAGATGAGGATTGAGATCACATTGCTGGGCTCTGTAACCACACAACCAACAAACACCACGTAACCAACCGATGTTAACACACAACCAACAAACAACACATACTGACCAAACACACTGACAGGCCAACAAACAAGCACACCGCTATTAGTGACCACATCACTGTCGTCTCCATGGTGATCATTTGCCACGCCCAGGTAAGTGATGGTATGGTACTGTACAGGCATCGGTGTATGTAGCTACAGTACGTATGATGGGAGAGCAGATATTCGACTCTTTACCGAGCTTGGGTTTGTCATGGTTGCCATCGACGGCCATTTTGTGCCTCTTGACGTAGTTCATGAGCCAGTCGAAGATCTGCACGTCACAGTGCACAGAGATGTCCACCTCCTCCCAGCGCTGGGTGTCAACAGAGAGGTACTCAGCAAAGTAACGCATCTCGTTGATCAGAAGGTCACGGGGACACATGAAGTCCTGCTTCAGGTTCTTAGCCTCGTCACACACGTGGATCACCATATTGGGCCTGCGTGGGGAGAGAGATACAGGCAGGCAGGCAGACACACACAGAGACAGAGAGGAATAACTCTTGATTTTTGTATTAAGAGTACATTTGAGTATTTGTTAGCAAACTAAGTTCTTGATCTTGCTCTATGAAACTCTTTGATCACCTTGACATGAGCTGGACTGGTTAACAGTGTATTTCTGTTTGACGGTAGTTAGACCAGGCACTCACCCTTTCCCCTCCTGGGGCTTCTCGCCCTTCTCTGCAGACTCCCTGCTCTCCTTCTCCACCGAGCCACCTCTGGAAGGGTTCACCGCCAGGCCTGGAGAGTGGAAGCACCAGACCAGACTGTGGACTAACCCTGACCCTGAACTAAAGCCTAGATATTCAGACATGAAGAGTCTTCAGGTCCTACTGCCTGCTACATTGGACGCAGAACTTTAGCATCTTGACTGGCTGCATCACCTCTTGGTATGGCAACTGCACCGCCCTCGATCACAAGGACGCTACAGAGGGCGGTGCTGCCATCCAGGACCTATATACCCCAGCCCATAGACTGTTCTCTCTGTTACAGAGGGTGGTGCTGTCATCCAGGACCTATATACCCCAGCCCATAGACTGTTCTCTCTGCTACAGAGGGTGGTGCTGTCATCCAGGACCTATATACCCCAGCCCATAGACTGTTCTCTCTGCTACAGAGGGTGGTGCTGTCATCCAGGACCTATATACCCCAGCCCATAGACTGTTCTCTCTGCTACAGAGGGTGGTGCTGTCATCCAGGACCTATATACCCCAGCCCATAGACTGTTCTCTCTGCTACAGAGGGTGGTGCTGCCATCCAGGACCTATATACCCCAGCCCATAGACTGTTCTCTCTGCTACAGAGGGTGGTGCTGTCATCCAGGACCTATATACCCCAGCCCATAGACTGTTCTCTCTGCTACAGAGGGTGGTGCTGTCATCCAGGACCTATATACCCCAGCCCATAGACTGTTCTCTCTGCTACAGAGGGTGGTGCTGTCATCCAGGACCTATATACCCCAGCCCATAGACTGTTCTCTCTGCTACAGAGGGTGGTGCTGTCATCCAGGACCTATATACCCCAGCCCATAGACTGTTCTCTCTGCTACAGAGGGTGGTGCTGTCATCCAGGACCTATATACCCCAGCCCATAGACTGTTCTCTCTGCTACAGAGGGTGGTGCTGCCATCCAGGACCTATATACCCCAGCCCATAGACTGTTCTCTGCTACAGAGGGTGGTGCTGTCATCCAGGACCTATATACCCCAGCCCATAGACTGTTCTCTCTGCTACAGAGGGTGGTGTTGCCATCCAGGACCTATATACCCCAGCCCATAGACTGTTCTCTCTGCTACAGAGGGTGGTGCTGCCATCCAGGACCTATATACCCCAGCCCATAGACTGTTCTCTCTGCTACAGAGGGTGGTGCTGCCATCCAGGACCTATATACCCCAGCCCATAGACTGTTCTCTCTGCTACAGAGGGTGGTGCTGTCATCTAGGACCTATATACCCCAGCCCATAGACTGTTCTCTCTGCTACAGAGGGTGGTGCTGTCATCCAGGACCTATATACCCCAGCCCATAGACTGTTCTCTCTGCTACAGAGGGTGGTGCTGTCATCCAGGACCTATATACCCCAGCCCATAGACTGTTCTCTCTGCTACAGAGGGTGGTGCTGCCATCCAGGACCTATATACCCCAGCCCATAGACTGTTCTCTCTGCTACAGAGGGTGGTGCTGTCATCCAGGACCTATATACCCCAGCCCATAGACTGTTCTCTCTGCTACAGAGGGCGGTGCTGTCATCCAGGACCTATATACCCCAGCCCATAGACTGTTCTCTCTGCTACAGAGGGTGGTGCTGTCATCCAGGACTGTCATCCAGGACCTATATACCCCAGCCCATAGACTGTTCTCTCTGCTACAGAGGGTGGTGCTGTCATCCAGGACCTATATACCCCCGCCCATAGACTGTTCTCTCTGCTACAGAGGGTGGTGCTGTCATCCAGGACCTATATACCCCAACCCATAGACTGTTCTCTCTGCTACAGAGGGTGGAGCTGTCATCCAGGACCTATATACCCCAGCCCATAGACTGTTCTCTCTGCTACAGAGGGTGGTGCTGTCATCCAGGACCTATATACCCCAGCCCATAGACTGTTCTCTCTGCTACAGAGGGCGGTGCTGTCATCCAGGACCTATATACCCCAACCCATAGACTGTTCTCTCTGCTACAGAGGGTGGTGCTGTCATCCAGGACCTATATACCCCAGCCCATAGACTGTTCTCTCTGCTACAGAGGGTGGTGCTGTCATCCAGGACCTATATACCCCAGCCCATAGACTGTTCTCTCTGCTACAGAGGGCGGTGCTGCCATCCAGGACCTATATACCCCAGCCCATAGACTGTTCTCTCTGTTACAGAGGGTGGTGCTGTCATCCAGGACCTATATACCCCAGCCCATAGACTGTTCTCTCTGTTACAGAGGGTGGTGCTGCCATCTAGGACCTATATACCCCAGCCCATAGACTGTTCTCTCTGCTACAGAGGGTGGTGCTGCCATCCAGGACCTATATACCCCAGCCCATAGACTGTTCTCTCTGCTACAGAGGGCGGTGCGCACGGCCCAGTACATCACTGGAGCTGAACTCCCTGCCATCCAGGACCTATATACCACAGCCTATAGACTGTTCTCTCGTTACCGGAACATCTGATCACCTGAGGTACCTGAACAGCTTTGACCCCAAAAACCATTAGACTGCTGAACAGGTAATCAAATGGTTACCTGGACAATTTGCATTGACCCTTTTACACTGGCTAGTCTCATTATTATAATACTACAGGGGTACTGCTACTCCTTGTATATAGTCTCATTATTATAATACTACTGGGGTACTGGTACTCCTTGTATATAGTCTCATTATTATAATACTACAGGAGTACTGGTACTCCTTGTATATAGTCTCATTATTATAATACTACAGGGGTACTGCTACTCCTTGTATATAGTCTCATTATTATAATACTACAGGGGTACCGGTACTCCTTGTATATAGTCTCATTATTATAATACTACAGGGGTACTGGTACTCCTTGTATATAGTCTCATTATTATAATACTACAGGGGTACTGGTACTCCTTGTATATAGTCTCATTATTATAATACTACAGGGGTACTGGTACTCCTTGTATATAGTCTCATTATTATAATACTACAGGGGTACTGCTACTCCTTGTATATAGTCTCATTATTATAATACTACAGGGGTACTGGTACTCCTTGTATATAGTCTCATTATTATAATACTACAGGGGTACTGGTACTCCTTGTATATAGTCTCATTATTATAATACTACAGGGGTACTGGTACTCCTTGTATATAGTCTCATTATTATAATAATACAGGGGTACTGCTACTCCTTGTATATAGTCTCATTATTATAATACTACAGGGGTACTGGTACTCCTTGTATATAGTCTCATTATTATAATACTACAGGGGTACTGGTACTCCTTGTATATAGTCTCATTATTATAATACTACAGGGGTACTGGTACTCCTTGTATATAGTCTCATTATTATAATAATACAGGGGTACTGCTACTCCTTGTATATAGTCTCATTATTATAATAATATAATAATAATAATAATAATATATGCCATTTAGCAGACGCTTTTATCCAAAGCGACTTACAGTCATGTGTGCATACATTCTACGTATGGGTGGTCCCGGGATCGAACCCACTACCCTGGCGTTACAAGCGCCATGCTCTACCAACTGAGCTACAGAAGGTGGTGCTGCCATCCAGGACCTATATACCCCAGCCCATAGACTGTTCTAATATATATATATAGTCTCATTATTATAATACTACAGGGGTACTGGTACTCCTTGTATATAGTCTCATTATTATAATACTACAGGGGTACTGGTACTCCTTGTATATAGTCTCATTATTATAATACTACAGGGGTACTGGTACTCCTTGTATATAGTCTCATTATTATAATACTACAGGGGTACTGGTACTCCTTGTATTTAGTCTTATTTTCTGTTATTTATTGTGTTACTATTTTCTAATGTTCTTACTTTTTAACTCTGCATTGTTGGGTAAGGGTTCGTAGGTAAGCTTTTGTACACCTGTTGTATTCTGCGCATGTGACAAAATACATTAGGCAGGCTGACCCCCAGCAGCTCCTACGTTAGGCAGGCTGACCCCCAGCAGCTCCTACATTAGGCAGGCTGACCCCCAGCAGCTCCTACATTAGGCAGGCTGACCCCCAGCAGCTCCTACATTAGGCAGGCTGACCCCCAGCAGCTCCTACATTAGGCAGGCTGACCCCCAGCAGCTCCTACGTTAGGCAGGCTGACCCCCAGCAGCTCCTACATTAGGCAGGCTGACCCCCAGCAGCTCCTACATTAGGCAGGCTCATCATCACAGACATAGTTCCCCAGACCACTACAGAAGCACTAGCACATCAACGCCAGTCAGCCTCACCCGTCACTGAGATGGAGCTCTGATTGGTCCGCGTCTCCCCCACGTCTCCCGTGGTGTCCAATAGTGTGGATTTGATATAGTCCACAGGGGAGGAGCCTCCTGCCGTCAGCGCGTTGCATTGGTCGTCCACGTGATGGAACCCTCCGGTGCTCTTCAGCTCCTCGAACCTCTGCGCACACTGAAGGTAGGCACGACAATCACCATGGTAACCATGTCACTGCTATACCATGATAACAACAACAACCCTCAGACCACATCATCTGGGTTCCCGGTAACCCCGGCACAACATTCAACAGCAGTCCAAACTCAACTAAGTTACAGTACAGCTGACAACAGAGATTGGTGGGCGTTTCTATGTATCATGTGACACACGTGTACAAGTGCAATGGAAATGTGTTTCTGGCCTATCCCAACTCCCCCTGGAACAGACGTGGACCGTGGGGTCATATCCCAACTCCTCCTGGAACAGACGTGGACCGTGGGGTCATATCCCAACTCCCCCTGGAACAGACGTGGACCGTGGGGTCATATCCCAACTCCTCCTGGAACAGACGTGGACCGTGGGGTCATATCCCAACTCCCCCTGGAACAGACGTGGACCGTGGGGTCATATCCCAACTCCCCCTGGAACAGACGTGGACCGTGGGGTCATATCCCAACTCCTCCTGGAACAGACGTGGACCGTGGGGTCATATCCCAACTCCTCCTGGAACAGACGTGGACCGTGGGGTCATATCCCAACTCCCCCTGGAACAGACGTGGACCGTGGGGTCATATCCCAACTCCTCCTGGAACAGACGTGGACCGTGGGGTCATATCCCAACTCCCCCTGGAACAGACGTGGACCGTGGGGTCATATCCCAACTCCTCCTGGAACAGACGTGGACCGTGGGGTCATATCCCAACTCCCCTGGAACAGACGTGGACCGTGGGGTCATATCCCAACTCCCCTGGAACAGACGTGGACCGTGGGGTCATATCCCAACTCCCCTGGAACAGACGTGGACCGTGGGGTCATATCCCAACTCCCCTGGAACAGACGTGGACCGTGGGGTCATATCCCAACTCCCCTGGAACAGACTGGAACAGGAACAGTGGACCATATCCCAACTCCCCTGGAACAGACGTGGGGTCATATCCCAACTCCTCCTGGAACAGACGTGGACCGTGGGGTCATATCCCAACTCCCCCTGGAACAGACGTGGACCGTGGGGTCATATCCCAACTCCTCCTGGAACAGACGTGGACCGTGGGGTCATATCCCAACTCCCCCTGGAACAGACGTGGACCGTGGGGTCATATCCCAACTCCCCCTGGAACAGACGTGGACCGTGGGGTCATATCCCAACTCCTCCTGGAACAGACGTGGACCGTGGGGTCATATCCCAACTCCCCCTGGAACAGACGTGGACCGTGGGGTCATATCCCAACTCCTCCTGGAACAGACGTGGACCGTGGGGTCATATCCCAACTCCCCCTGGAACAGACGTGGACCGTGGAGTCATATCCCAACTCCTCCTGGAACAGACGTGGACCGTGGGGTCATATCCCAACTCCCCCTGGAACAGACGTGGACCGTGGGGTCAAGTCTAGGGTCACCATTTTCCAGCGCCCCTGGAGCAATTGCGGTTAAGTGCCTTGCTGAAGAGCACAGCGGCAGATTGTTCACCTTGTCGGCTCTAGGATTCGAAATTTAGATTACTGGCTCAAAACTCTTACCTCGAGGCTACCCGTCACGCCAAACAGTGACCATAGGGAGTTGGTAAGACAACACTGACAGATCTCAGACCAGGCTAATAGCCTTTTACGATCTCTCCTTAGTGGGAGCAGTGGTTAGCAAGCTTGCCTACAGACTGGGAGACCCGGGTTCGCACTGTAGCCGTTAGCTACTATAGCTTCAATCAATCACTATGTTTATTGTCCCAATGTGCAGTGCATGTAGAGCTTACCTCCTTGGGTGTGAAGCCAGGGACCAGCATGGCCACGTTGTCCCAGTCGATGGGCTGTGGAACGCTCCAGAGAGAGCTCAGCACCATGTCCAGGACCAGGAGGTTGTTTTCATTGGGAAAGTTGTTGTTCAGGGTGCAGTAACGACTCATGTCTGTCAGCAGGTAAGGGTGAGAGATCAAAGTTGACTCAGTGATATGACATTATCATACATTATTACATCTGAAGGGTGAGAGATCAAAGTTGACTCAGCGATATGACATTATCATACATTATTACGTCTGAAGGGTGAGAGATCAGAGCATTATTCTGTTAAGGGTACTCAGTGATATGACACCATCATACATTATTACGTCTGAAGGGTGAGAGATCAGAGCATTATTCTGTTAAAGGTACTCAGTGATATGACACCATCATACATTATTACGTCTGAAGGGTGAGAGATCAGAGCATTATTCTGTTAAAGGTACTCAGTGATATGACACCATCATACATTATTACGTCTGAAGGGTGAGAGATCAGAGCATTATTCTGTTAAAGGTAGACTCAGTGATATGACATTATCATACATTATTACGTCTGAAGGGTGAGAGATCAGAGCATTATTCTGTTAAAGGTACTCAGTGACATGACACCATCATACATTATTACGTCTGAAGGGTGAGAGATCAGAGCATTATTCTGTTAAAGGTACTCAGTGATATGACACCATCATACATTATTACGTCTGAAGGGTGAGAGATCAGAGCATTATTCTGTTAAAGGTAGACTCAGTGATATGACACCATCATACATTATTACGTCTGAAGGGTGAGAGATCAGAGCATTATTCTGTTAAAGGTAGACTCAGTGATATGACACCATCATACATTATTACGTCTGAAGGGTGAGAGATCAGAGCATTATTCTGTTAAAGGTAGACTCAGTGATATGACATTATCATACAAGGGTGGAGGCGACTTTATGCGCACAGAAAGCTGCGGTTTCTTCAATCGACAATAGTAAATGGGACGGTCTACTTGACATAGATACATAAGAATAACAAGAGCATGTATAGAAAGCCTTGACAACCCAACAGCATCTCTAAACCAAATTCTGGAATAGGCTTCTCCTACTTTGTCCCACCGTTGTCATTGAAAAGCTGACTGTCAATAGCATACGCGGTGAACAGCGCACACACATTATCTTCTTGTAACAAGGATGGATTGTCGTCCCTTGGAAGGCCCCTTTGACTGTAGTCTAACTTTCCAACGCAAATGTAATGGCATGTTTTTTGTCAACAGTTTATTCTAGCAAGCTAGCTACCGAAAGTGCACATCACTGTACTAGAAGCTAAATACGATACGTTTGTATTATAGTATCTAGTTGGCTGAAGGGTTATCTAGCATCTTACTGATTCAATGATGACACCTGATTCTTCTGTGGTCCGGATGATAGGACGTTCCGGTGTACAGTATCCGTCATCCACGTTTAACGCTTAATGCTACTAGCGAGCTAGCGGCACTCTCTCTGCAGTATCATCCCGGGGACGAGTTGATGGATGATAGGAGGTTCCGGTGTACAGTAGCCGTCATCCACGTTTAACGCTTAATGCTACTACCGAGCTAACGGCCTTCTCTCTGCAGTATCATCCCGGGGACGAGTTGACGGACAGACAAGACATTCAATCAGAATTGCATACGGGATGGTCGTTGTAACGTCGTCGTCGTCGTCCCCCAAAAAAATATTCTGTTGCGTTGATTCCGCTTTTTCCGGTGCCGCAGTGCAGCAGCGGGTGCGGTGGTCGCGCGTCCCGGGGTTGCTTAGCGACAGAAGGGCCCTTTTCGGATAAATCAAATGAAGGGAAATTATTTTGGGTCCAGCAGGTGGGTCACCACGTGTTTGTTGTGTCCCCCCTTTCCACAAATGTATTCAAAGCAAACTGAATAGACATATTGTTAAATTGACATATTACACAAGTTGAGATATATCTCCTTCTTAGAGACATCATGCATTTTATTAGGCGTCTGTCGAGCTTCTCAACTGATTTATAAGATGTAGAATGTAATAACATATATCTTTAGGCTATCGTTGCAATTGAACTAACGTCTTTGTCCGGATAATGTAGGAAAAATGCTCATTCCACATCTTAGTTGTCTTCCTCTTCCTCCCCATCATCACCCTCGTCCACTGCAACAAGCCTTGGTGTGTAACCACGTGTTTAACCTTGTTATAGTGGACGCATTACATTTTCAAAACAATTAACATCCAATGATATAAAACTAAACAGGTTAATTAAGTTACCAATTCATTTTTGCCATGTGATGTGTATAATACGTTTTTAATTCCTCAGTAAGAAAAAGCCAAAGGCCACTTTTCAGGTTTTGAAAATGTTTATTTCCAAAATAATTGTATTTACATAATTACAGTTTTTCAGGAGAGTGAGGACTTAAAAATGCCACTGAAACACCAAGATGAGGACTGGCTATTTCAGTTCTTACAGATGCAGTCAACAAAACTTCTTGATTTAATAGATCTTGATATTGGATAGTTCAATTTTCCAAGTTCAAAACTTCACTTTGAATATTTAGGACATTTTTACAGAACATTCAAGATATAGTTTGGACCATTCCCGAATTTCAAACAACATTTTACAACCATATTAACACCGATTTAAAACCAAGTCAATCCTTCCATTAGAACCAAATCTGAACCTTGATAGTAATTTATCCATAGAAATAGTCTCCAAGTCAATGATGACATAATAGGTGGACTGGTAGACATCGAGTGTACCCATGCCTAGGTTTTAAAATATTCCCATCTTCAACCTAGACCCATGCCAGGAAGTACAAGTAGGAAGTGTACCCTTCAATTGGGGCTGTGATGTCAACTCAACTGACAATACAAAAACAATACATGCCATTGTATGAGCCACATCAGTTAGCATCATTTGAATAAATGTTTCACATTACCGTGGCAACCCAGCAGTTGATAGAACATTCCAAAATACCATGGAAACGATTGAGTCACAATCAGGCAGCCATTGTGAGTGTACCAGTCAAATTACCAGGGTTAGAGCTTCTATTCCTATGAATTTATCTTTAAATATCAAACCATCGACATTAACTTGGAACAAAACGGTGAATTGCAGAAACATAATATTATGGCTTTGTCCCGTCAACATCAAACGATGCAATATTCACATAATCTCTTAGCGTGCTTCATTTGATCTTAATGTACTCATTCACTGTTAATTAAATAAATCTATATCAAAAACATTTAAATATGCATCATTATTGGGCTAAAACGTAGTGTGACCGTACTGACAAGGCTGGTACAGGATAGGTATAGGTTGGTCTAGATAACCACTGACAAGACGGCCAAACCAAGATGGTGTCCTGGAAAAACTCATATCCAGATGTCTGACAGATAACCACTTCTCTTTGATCCAGGTACTCAATACCTCATATACCAACCTCACTAGTTGCTTCCAGGCAGATTAAATGTCAAACCAAAGCCACTGAATTGTGAACATGAGTCACCTTCTGGACGTAGATCAAGCGTTTCCCCACTGCTGTACGTGACCAATCTCTACAGAACAGCTCATCAACAAACCACGTACAGCCTCAACGGATGTGTGGGAAAACAAAGTCAGACATCACAGGTCTATCTTCTCTGGTATGGTGAGCACTGTGCTCGAAGCTGTCGTGGTGCTGGGCAATACACCCAGACCCAGGCTGCTGTAACCAGCTGGCGTTTCCCTGTACACGCTCTCCAGCAGCTCCTCTGGGATAGTTACTGGGATGGCTTCAGCTGGGCCGAGGCCTGAAACCAAGCCTGGGGATACAGTTGGCACTGGACCCGTAGCCAGGTTAGGCTGTGGGGCTTGAAGGGTGGTGCCCAGTGGGTTCCCTTGCTGGGCCTGAACCTGAACCTGGGCCAGCCTCTCCAGCTCAGCGTGCTTCCTGCCTCTCCTCTTCCCCAGGACCTTGACGTAGTTGGCAGGTATGAGGCCTGTGGTCTGGCCGTCTACACTGGCCAGCAGCCACCCACGCACCCTGGGTTGATGCTCTGCACACAGGGGAGAGAGAGAGAGGATATAACATGGTCATTTAGCAGACTTAGTTAACAGGAACACATTCAGTATGTAACCCATTCTGAATGGCATTCTGTTGACCTGCCTGCTACAGTGTTAGCTTTCTTCCTCCCAAGGCCTCCAGCACTCTTTCCCCTGATAACATATATTGTGGTAACCGCAGTACTTCATTTCTAAATCAGAAGATGCCGGAACAAAAGTGAGTGCAGAGACAAGGAGGGGCTCTGAGGTACCAGAGCACATGAGAAAAAAAGTGGCCAACAATGCAGTAGATAAATCATACCGATATACACACAGTAGATAAATCATACCGATATACACACAGTAGATAAATCATACCGATATACACACAGTAGATAAATCATACCGATATACACACAGTAGATAGATCATACCGATATACACACAGTAGATAAATCATACCGATATACACACAGTAGATAAATCATACCGATATACACACAGTAGATAAATCATACCGATATACACACAGTAGATAAATCATACCGATATACACACAGTAGATAAATCATACCGATATACACACAGTAGATAAATCATACCGATATACACACAGTAGATAAATCATACCGATATACACACAGTAGATAAATCATACCGATATACACACAGTAGATAAATCATACCGATATACACACAGTAGATAAATCATACCGATATACACACAGTAGAAAATCAACAACTCGTCGATTTAAGATGTCTTTGGTAACTAATTGATCTAGGCCTACTGCAAAATTAAACAAACTCCAGTAAATCGTCTCTAAGTGTGGACCCGACCTCCTTGTTATCTCGACATTGTAGTTTTACCAGGGCTACAGTCTACGTCAATTCTCCTCTCTCCCCCCTCCCCTTTGAGTCAGAACCCTGACAATCTCGTTTCTCAAGTCTGCGTTACACACACACACACAGAGATATTTCCACCTGCGGTGACACTGTAGGAGAGATGGCCTCAGAGAGAATCCAGAGAGTATAATGTTTGCTGTGCATTTGATTGTTTATTTCACTTTTGTTTATCTATTTCACTTGCTTAGCCAATGTAAACATGTTTCCAATGCCAATAAAGCCCCTTGAATTGGAAGAGAGAACACAGAAAGAGAGAGGCAGAAAGAGAGAAAGCGTGGGCTGATATGAAACATGGTCACCGTACGTGTGTGTGGGGGTGTGACACTTTTGGGCTGTCAAAACCGTTAATGCATGTGTATATATGTGTGTGTGTGTGTGTGTGTGGGGGGGACCTATATCAGTGTGTGGATGAGTAGGTCTAAGAGTCTGTGGGTTGTATCTGTGATGTTTCTAACCACCCTAACTAAGCACTACCTGCGTGTGAGGCTGGGGGAACCTCCCACGTGCCCCATGTCAGAGCCCAAACACTCTGCTACTATGGACTACAGAGAAGGTGTCAAGGGTAGATGTCTTGTAAGATACGCTCCAACGCACTACTGCGATTGTGTCTCACTGCCTTTGGACAGTAAAATAAGAAATGCTCGTTTCACTGACATATCAGGAAATCTAAGATTGTTTCTGTTGGCTATTAAGCCTCTGGTCAGCGGGGTGGTGGCACCGGGATCCTCATCTCTCCCAAGTGGTCATTCTCTCTTTCTCCCTTACCCATCTGTCTATCGCCTCCTTTGAATTTCATGCTGTCACAGTTACCCGCCCTTTCAAGCTTAACATCCTTATCATTTATCGCCCTCCAGGTCCCCTCGGAGAGTTCATCAATGAGCTTGATGTCTTGATAAGCTCCTTTCCTGAGGACGGCTCACCTCTCACAGTTCTGGGCGACTTTAACCTCCCCACGTCTACCTTTGACTCATTCCTCTCTGCCTCCTTCTTTCCACTCCTTTCCTCTTTTGACCTCACCCTCTCACCTTCCCCCTACTCACAAGGCAGGCAATACGCTCAACCTCATCTTTACTAGATGCTGTTCTTCCACTAACCTCATTGCAACTCCCCTCAAAGTCTCCGACCACTACCTTGTATCCTTTTCCCTCTCGCTCTCATCCAACACTTCCCACACTGCCCCTACTCGGATGGTATCGCGCCGTCCCAACCTTCGCTCTCTCTCCCCCCCGCTACGCTCTCCTCTTCCATCCTATCATCTCTTCCCTCTGCTCAAACCTTCTCCAACCTATCTCCTGATTCTGCCTCCTCAACCCTCCTCTCCTCCCTTTCTGCATCCTTTGACTCTCTATGTCCCCTATCTTCCAGGCCGGCTCGGTCCTCCCCTCCCGCTCCGTGGCTCGACGACTCATTGCGAGCTCACAGAACAGGGCTCCGGGCAGCCGAGCGGAAATGGAGGAAAACTCGCCTCCCTGCGGACCTGGCATCCTTTCGCTCCCTCCTCTCTACATTTTCCTCCTCTGTCTCTGCTGCTAAAGCCACTTTCTACCACTCTAAATTCCAAGCATCTGCCTCTAACCCTAGGAAGCTCTTTGCCACCTTCTCCTCCCTCCTGAATCCTCCCCCCCCCCTCCTCCCTCTCTGCAGATGACTTCGTCAACCATTTTGAAAAGAAGGTCGACGACATCCGATCCTCGTTTGTTAAGTCAAACGACACCGCTGGTTCTGCTCACACTGCCCTACCCGGTGCTCTGACCTCTTTCTCCCCTCTCTCTCCAGATGAAATCTCGCGTCTTGTGACGGCCGGCCGCCCAACAACCTGCCCGCTCGACCCTATCCCCTCCTCTCTTCTCCAGACCATTTCCGGAGACCTTCTCCCTTACCTCACCTCGCTCATCAACTCATCCCTGACCGCTGGCTACGTCCCTTCCGTCTTCAAGAGAGCGAGAGTTGCACCCCTTCTGAAAAAACCTACACTCGATCCCTCCGATGTCAACAACTACAGACCAGTATCCCTTCTTTCTTTTCTCTCCAAAACTCTTGAACGTGCCGTCCTTGGCCAGCTCTCCCGCTATCTCTCTCAGAATGACCTTCTTGATCCAAATCAGTCAGGTTTCAAGACTAGTCATTCAACTGAGACTGCTCTTCTCTGTATCACGGAGGCGCTCCGCACCGCTAAAGCTAACTCTCTCTCCTCTGCTCTCATCCTTCTAGACCTATCGGCTGCCTTCGATACTGTGAACCATCAGATCCTCCTCTCCACCCTCTCCGAGTTGGGCATCTCCGGCGCGGCCCACGCTTGATTGCGTCCTACCTGACAGGTCGCTCCTACCAGGTGGCGTGGCGAGAATCTGTCTCCTCACCACGCGCTCTCACCACTGGTGTCCCCCAGGGCTCTGTTCTAGGCCCTCTCCTATTCTCGCTATACACCAAGTCACTTGGCTCTGTCATAAACTCACATGGTCTCTCCTATCATTGCTATGCAGACGACACACAATTAATCTTCTCCTTTCCTCCTTCTGATGACCAGGTGGTGAATCGCATCTCTGCATGTCTGGCAGACATATCAGTGTGGATGACGGATCACCACCTCAAGCTGAACCTCGGCAAGACGGAGCTGCTCTTCCTCCCGGGGAAGGACTGCCCGTTCCATGATCTCGCCATCACGGTTGACAACTCCATTGTGTCCTCCTCCCAGAGTGCAAGAACCTTGGCGTGATCCTGGACAACACCCTGTCGTTCTCAACTAACATCAAGGCGGTAGCCCGTTCCTGTAGGTTCATGCTCTACAACATCCGCAGAGTACGACCCTGCCTCACACAGGAAGCGGCGCAGGTCCTAATCCAGGCACTTGTCATCTCCCGTCTGGATTACTGCAACTCGCTGTTGGCTGGGCTCCCTGCCTGTGCCATTAAACCCCTACAACTCATCCAGAACGCCGCAGCCCGTCTGGTGTTCAACCTTCCCAAGTTCTCTCACGTCACCCCGCTCCTCCGCTCTCTCCACTGGCTTCCAGTTGAAGCTCGCATCCGCTACAAGACCATGGTGCTTGCCTACGGAGCTGTGAGGGGAACGGCACCTCAGTACCTCCAGGCTCTGATCAGTCCCTACACCCAAACAAGGGCACAGCGTTCATCCACCTCTGGCCTGCTCGCCTCCCTACCACTGAGGAAGTACAGTTCCCGCTCAGCCCAGTCAAAACTGTTCGCTGCTCTGGCTCCCCAATGGTGGAACACACTCCCTCACGACGCCAGGACAGCGGAGTCAATCACCACCTTCCGGAGACACCTGAAACCCCACCTCTTTAAAGAATACCTAGGATAGGATAAAGTAATCCCCCCCCCCCTTAAAAGATTTAGATGCACTATTGTAAAGTGGCTGTTCCACTGGATGTCATAAGGTGAATGCACCAATTTGTAAGTCGCTCTGGATAAGAGCGTCTGCTAAATGACTTAAATGTAAATGTAATGTAAATGTAAAAAGGGCTATGGAAAACATCCAGGTTTCAAACAATGATATGGTTCGCTAGGCATCACATAAACAAATTATTTAGGTTATGGAAATAATAGAACATCATTCCAATGTTGGGCAAATAGACCCATTAGAATGAACATTTAAAGATGCTGCATGGTGTGGTGGTTCATTTCTGGATAATCAAATGAGGAGACAAACATGTCAGGGTTACACAAACTAAATCTTTATTAGTGAGAGCTTTGCAATAGCCCCCTCCCGAGAGAAAAGTACAAAGGTCTTCATTAGCTAAGATTACAACCCTTTCAACCTACATGACGATATAGAATGGGTCACAAGGTTAAGATTTGTATGAAAGAAACCTATAATTCACAGCAGACAGTATCTGCTGTGAAAACAGTGTATTGTGTAGAGATGAGTGTCTGGAACCATCTCTTCCTGGTACCATATAGAACATAAACATTAACTCATGCTCTGGAATGCTCTTTAGGTTTTATCAACCAGAAGACATTGTAAATCTCCTGTCAGTGTTATCTCCCAGAGGCCCATCCTCAGTAGAACACACAATAGTTATAAGAATCCTCTATTGTGTTGTATAAAACAACCATTTGATGCAATAAAAAGTATTACAAGAATCTTGCAATATTCCACCATAATGATCAAACCGACATCTGCATTGGCCGTGCAGCATTTACTCTGCAGAAGTCAGGGCTTTTATACTTCGCTACCTTGGCCGGGGACCTTAACGCAGGCAAACTTAAATCCATTCTACCTCATTTCTACCAGCATGTCAAATGTGCAACCAGACAAAAAAAATAAAAATGATATACATTTTTTTTTACTTTAGACCTTTACTTGGGCAAATCTGACCATAATTATATCCTCCTGATCCTGCTTACAAGCCAAAACTACAGCAGGGAGGAACAGTGGCTCGCTCAATATGGAAATGGTCAGATGACGCAGATGCTAAGCTACAGGACTGTTTTGCTAGCACAGACTGGAATATGTTCCCGGGATTCATCCAATGGCATTGAGGAGTACACCACCTCAGTCACCGGCTTCACCAATAAGTGCATCGATGACAGTCTCCACAGTGACCGTACGTATATATCCCAACCAGAAGCCATGGGTTACAGGCAACTTCCGCACTGAGCTAAAGGCTAGAACTGCCGCTCTCAAGGAGCGGGACACTAATTCGGACACTTAAAAGAAATTCCGGAACGCCCTCAGATGAACAATCAAACAGGCAAAGCGTCAATACAGGACTGAGATTGAATCCTACTACACCGGCTCTGACGCGTGTCTGATGTGGCACGGCTTGCCACGGACTACAAAGAAAAACCCAGCCACAAGTAGCCCAGTGACGCGAGCCTACCAGACAGGCTAAATGCCTTTTATGCTCGCTTTGAGGCAAGCAACACTGAAGCATGTATGAGAGCACCAGCTGTTCCAGACAACTGTGTGATCAGGCTCTCCGTAGCCAGTGTGTGTAAGACCTTTAGCATGGGTCCTCAGACAGTTCTACAGCTGCACCGTCGAGAGCATGGCTGCAACATTACTACACACAGATCATAAACGTAATGTTAACTGGCGAGCCAACCGTCTAACGTCAGCCAGCTAGCTAACAGTAAGCTTTAACTTGCAATGAAAACTGACAAAATTAGAAATGTATATCTGAAACTGTAGCTGGACTGATACGTATACATGGATGAACGCTTCACGGCAGACTGCAACCAAAAAAAGCTAGCGAGAGGACTGAGTGGGTTTGGACTGCAGCCCTCCACCTCACAGGCACAAACAAGACAAGTCTCATCACCACTGTATTTCCCACTACATCGAGTCGCTGACAGTCGATACCTGCAAAAATTAAAATTCTTAAAACCCTTTCCTTTATAATAAAATGTTAATCTAACGCAACTACTGACCGTTTCCTCGTATCGACTGACAGCGACTAGATGTAGTCAGAGGTACACTCCGCCCACTCTCGTCTCCGCTCAACTACGTCGATGTGAAGTTACGGACAAACATAGCCGATTCAACTCATCGAAGGCTTGACGACAAGCTAACAAGTTGAATGAGGTGTCCGGGGCTACAATAAAATAGGTCAACTGTTGGGAGTAGTGGAGGCCTGGAGTTGAGAAACACTAGGTTAGAGCAGGGTGCTGGTTGGATTCCCCCCTCTCCTCCTCGTTTCTTACCTTTAGGAGCCAGGTTGAGCATGTCTCCAGCATTCAGTGAGAGCTCCTCCTCCGACGCAGCTGTGAAGTCATACTCCGCCCTGGCGACCACATGGTCATCCTCCCCACTAGCCCAGTTGGTGGCTGCATAGGGATTCAATCAATCAAAATGTAATTATATAGTCCTTGTAGGGAATATTAATGAAGTAAAAATGTAAAGACATCCTTTTGGTAAGGTGCTGATTAACGTAACAAACAAAAAATGTATGTAGCACACTTCTCTTTCTTATGAGCATACACAGAACCAGATTAACAGTGCATGTTCAGATAAACCCTGACCCATCTGTTTGAGGTCACCAAACTGTGGTTAACAGACAGGCAGTCAGAGAGACAAAGGACATTCAGGAGAGCCCACACACAGACAGTAAGGAGTCTCACCGCTCTCCTCGGGCCCCTGGGCAGAGCTCAGCAGCTTCCAGATGAGATAGGGCCCTCCTAGGACCACGGCCAGAAAAAGGAAGATGGGCCACGACTTGACCGCTCCGGCGTCTTCCATTGCGGCTCCAGCACCTCTGGTCGCCAGAACAACTCCTTCACTGTCTGCCCACAGGTCCTCCACCTCACCGTCCCGCCTCAGCCCCAGCATCCTCTGTATGCGGCGGTACAGGTAGCGCAGGGTGCGCACCAGGGCAAAGGCCGACAGAACCTTGGTAAAGTGCATCCGTAACCGTGTCAGGTGGTTGGCTACATCCAGCACGGCTCGGAAGCTGTTGTAGACGGCCGAGAAGGTGGCGTCCATCATCATGCTGACCGAGGTGAAGGCCTGGACGATGCTCTCGATGGACTGGAAGGCGCCGCGGCTGCTCTCCTCTGCCTGTTGGACAAACCGACTGGGCGCCACGTCTTCAATACCGGTTTGGCCGAAGCGGCTGTAGCCCAGGCTCCCACCAAGGCCACCACCGAGCCCCCCTCCCATGCCATAGCCACCACTGTAGGGACTGTAGGGGCTGTATGCTCCACCGTAGAGGCTGGAGCTACCATAGGGGTTGTAGGAGGAGCCAGGAAAGGAGCCGTAGGAGGGACGGTAGGACTGGATGGACTGGACAGAGCGAGGGGGGACGGGGGGCACCATGCGGGTTAAGACGGGAGGACCGGCGGGACCAGAGAGGCCGGGGGTGGAGGGACCTGGTGGGGCAAAGTCAGTCGACCTGGTGGATTGGAAAGAGGGGCATAACTTAGAAAACAGCGAACATTCAATTCAATCACGTGTTCGTGTTGTCAAAACGTTTTTTTTTTTTTTTTTAAACGCCTCAAAACTAGTTTCCTTTGGTTTCGTAGTTAAAGAGAAGTCTAAGCAATCTAGGAGTGTTGCAATGGGTTACGTCTCTATTAGCTAACCTTAGCTAGATAACAAAACAAACGACATGCCAGTTACAGGTAACGACGTTAGCTAACTACTAACGTTACAACGTTAACTACATTGGAACTCGGTGGGCACTTTTGGTTGAGTTATTATCCAATAACAGTCCAATACTAAACTAATGTCAAATATTGACATCTAGCTAGTTCTGTCCGCCAGGCAAACGCAGAACAACAAGCTCCGACCTAGTTAGGGCCTGGGCCTATATTAGAGGCTAACGCTAGCTAGCTAACTCATAGTCCATAGACAACAACTCGTCAAGTAAGCAATAACTTGTTTACCGATAGTTAACCGGTGCACTCATGGCTGCTCCTGGAATCCGCCTTTCCCACGGTTTAGGAGGAGGCTGCGATGCCATCGTACAAATTGTCTGAAGTTACACCGTTTTTAAACCGTTTTTAACCGTTTTTCCTTCACTTCCCCCCGTAGTAACTAGCAAATTGCTACATATCTCGCTCCATGGCTGGCTCCTGTGTGCCAGACCAAAATAATCAATAAGACGATACGGAAAACGTTTGAAACAATACATAATTGGTTTAAAAGCATAAAGCCAGAGAGGATTTCTTTTATAACGCATTTTATATTTTATTTTCATTCTTACTGGGCAAGTTTAACGTCTCTGAAGTCAGCGATTTTGTTGTATCTTTTCGGCGTTGATTAGTAGAGCCTAGAGGGCTTCGGCTCCATTGCATTATTCCGTTCCATGTCGTCCCGAGGCTGATGGAGATAAAACGGAAGTATCAAAGATGGGGTGAGACAGTGTTTTCAACCGAGAGAACTGGGAGCGAAAATACGCAACACCATTGGTGTATTTGACTGACAGAACCAATACTAATACAACATTTACCACATTTATTGTCCATGTCTGTTTTTTTATTTATTTTTTAATCAACAAATCAATACAGAAAGTACATGAGGGAACAAAAGTATATATATATAGATTATAAACAATGGACAATCGAGCTAGGGGGTACAATAGCACATTACAATTACACAAGGACCTTAAGGGACATGCATATACTAACAATTCTAACATATTTTTTTGTTAGTAGAGTATTTAACTGTCTTAAAATAAAGTTCAATTTATTTTTGCAGGGTAAGAAAATGTGTTTTTTTTGTTTGTACATTTGCATTTGGGTATATGAAATTTGGCCAAAAGAATAATGAAATTAATTACATAAAAATGTTTTGGCTTATTTATATCATATGTAAAGAATCCAAGCATAGCATCTCTCCACAATAGTGTAAAATCTTCATAAATGTGTTCAATTATAAATCTACTGATGTCTTGCCACAGTTGTCTTACATGAACACAATGCCCAAAAAGATGCAACACTGTTTCTGGGTGGTCATTACCAAAGGAGCCATTTGAGTTGATGTTTTCCTTCAACTTCTTCATGTAGTGGTTGGCAGGATAATATTTATGAATCATTTTAAAGGAAACATCCTTAATTTTGTTAACAAGTAGGTATGTGTGTGGCAACATCCAAACTTTTTTCCAACAGATATTATCAATAAATCCATTCAAATAAGGCATGACAAGGTTCGTATCGCTCTGTTGTTGAATGGACCAAAAGAGAAACAAATCTTTCCTACTGATGAGTCAACAGGGTCAATAGAAGGTAGGCTCTGAGGGTCAGGTCTTTCCTACTAATGAGTCAACAGGGTCAATAGAAGGTAGGCTCTGAGGGTCAGGTCTTTCCTACTGATGAGTCAACAGGGTCAATAGAAGGTAGGCTCTGAGGGTCAGGTCTTTCCTACTGATGAGTCAACAGGGTCAATAGAAGGTAGGCTCTGAGGGTCAGGTCTTTCCTACTGATGAGTCAACAGGGTCAACAGAAGGTAGGCTCTGAGGGTCAGGTCTTTCCTACTAATGAGTCAACAGGGTCAATAGAAGGTAGGCTCTGAGGGTCAGGTCTTTCCTACTGATGAGTCAACAGGGTCAATAGAAGGTAGGCTCTGAGGGTCAGGTCTTTCCTACTGATGAGTCAACAGGGTCAATAGAAGGTAGGCTCTGAGGGTCAGGTCTTTCCTACTGATGAGTCAACAGGGTCAATAGAAGGTAGGCTCTGAGGGTCAGGTCTTTCCTACTGATGAGCCAACAGGGTCAACAGAAGGTAGGCTCTGAGGGTCAGGTCTTTCCTACTAATGAGTCAACAGGGTCAACAGAAGGTAGGCTCTGAGGGTCAGGTCTTTCCTACTGATGAGTCAACAGGGTCAACAGAAGGTAGGCTCTGAGGGTCAGGTCTTTCCTACTGATGAGTCAACAGGGTCAACAGAAGGTAGGCTCTGAGGGTCAGGTCTTTCCTACTGATGAGTCAACAGGGTCAACAGAAGGTAGGGTCTGAGGGTCAGGTCTTTCCTACTGATGAGTCAACAGGGTCAACAGAAGGTAGGCTCTGAGGGTCAGGTCTTTCCTACTAATGAGTCAACAGGGTCAACAGAAGGTAGGCTCTGAGGGTCAGGTCTTTCCTACTGATGAGTCAACAGGGTCAACAGAAGGTAGGCTCTGAGGGTCAGGTCTTTCCTACTGATGAGTCAACAGGGTCAATAGAAGGTAGGCTCTGAGGGTCAGGTCTTTCCTACTGATGAGTCAACAGGGTCAACAGAAGGTAGGCTCTGAGGGTCAGGTCTTTCCTACTAATGAGTCAACAGGGTCAATAGAAGGTAGGCTCTGAGGGTCAGGTCTTTCCTACTGATGAGTCAACAGGGTCAGCAGAAGGTAGGCTCTGAGGGTCAGGTCTTTCCTACTAATGAGTCAACAGGGTCAATAGAAGGTAGGCTCTGAGGGTCAGGTCTTTCCTACTGATGAGTCAACAGGGTCAATAGAAGGTAGGCTCTGAGGGTCAGGTCTTTCCTACTGATGAGTCAACAGGGTCAATAGAAGGTAGGCTCTGAGGGTCAGGTCTTTCCTACTGATGAGTCAACAGGGTCAACAGAAGGTAGGCTCTGAGGGTCAGGTCTTTCCTACTGATGAGTCAACAGGGTCAACAGAAGGTAGGCTCTGAGGGTCAGGTCTTTCCTACTGATGAGTCAACAGGGTCAACAGAAGGTAGGCTCTGAGGGTCAGGTCTTTCCTACTGATGAGTCAACAGGGTCAACAGAAGGTAGGCTCTGAGGGTCAGGTCTTTCCTACTAATGAGTCAACAGGGTCAACAGAAGGTAGGCTCTGAGGGTCAGGTCTTTCCTACTGATGAGTCAACAGGGTCAACAGAAGGTAGGCTCTGAGGGTCAGGTCTTTCCTACTAATGAGTCAACAGGGTCAACAGAAGGTAGGCTCTGAGGGTCAGGTCTTTCCTACTGATGAGTCAACAGGGTCAACAGAAGGTAGGCTCTGAGGGTCAGGTCTTTCCTACTGATTAGTCAACAGGGTCAACAGAAGGTAGGCTCTGAGGGTCAGGTCTTTCCTACTGATGAGTCAACAGGGTCAATAGAAGGTAGGCTCTGAGGGTCAGGTCTTTCCTACTGATGAGTCAACAGGGTCAATAGAAGGTAGGCTCTGAGGGTCAGGTCTTTCCTACTGATGAGTCAACAGGGTCAACAGAAGGTAGGCTCTGAGGGTCAGGTCTTTCCTACTGATGAGTCAACAGGGTCAACAGAAGGTAGGCTCTGAGGGTCAGGTCTTTCCTACTGATGAGTCAACAGGGTCAACAGAAGGTAGGCTCTGAGGGTCAGGTCTTTCCTACTGATGAGTCAACAGGGTCAACAGAAGGTAGGCTCTGAGGGTCAGGTCTTTCCTACTGATGAGTCAACAGGGTCAATAGAAGGTAGGCTCTGAGGGTCAGGTCTTTCCTACTGATGAGTCAACAGGGTCAACAGAAGGTAGGCTCTGAGGGTCAGGTCTTTCCTACTAATGAGTCAACAGGGTCAATAGAAGGTAGGCTCTGAGGGTCAGGTCTTTCCTACTGATGAGTCAACAGGGTCAACAGAAGGTAGGCTCTGAGGGTCAGGTCTTTCCTACTAATGAGTCAACAGGATGTCAATAGAAGGTAGGCTCTGAGGGTCAGGTCTTTCCTACTGATGAGTCAACAGGGTCAATAGAAGGTAGGCTCTGAGGGTCAGGTCTTTCCTACTGATGAGTCAACAGGGTCAATAGAAGGTAGGCTCTGAGGGTCAGGTCTTTCCTACTGATGAGTCAACAGGGTCAACAGAAGGTAGGCTCTGAGGGTCAGGTCTTTCCTACTGATGAGTCAACAGGGTCAACAGAAGGTAGGCTCTGAGGGTCAGGTCTTTCCTACTGATGAGTCAACAGGGTCAACAGAAGGTAGGCTCTGAGGGTCAGGTCTTTCCTACTGATGAGTCAACAGGGTCAACAGAAGGTAGGCTCTGAGGGTCAGGTCTTTCCTACTAATGAGTCAACAGGGTCAACAGAAGGTAGGCTCTGAGGGTCAGGTCTTTCCTACTGATGAGTCAACAGGGTCAACAGAAGGTAGGCTCTGAGGGTCAGGTCTTTCCTACTAATGAGTCAACAGGGTCAACAGAAGGTAGGCTCTGAGGGTCAGGTCTTTCCTACTGATGAGTCAACAGGGTCAACAGAAGGTAGGCTCTGAGGGTCAGGTCTTTCCTACTGATTAGTCAACAGGGTCAACAGAAGGTAGGCTCTGAGGGTCAAGTCTTTCCTACTGATGAGTCAACAGGGTCAATAGAAGGTAGGCTCTGAGGGTCAGGTCTTTCCTACTGATGAGTCAACAGGGTCAACAGAAGGTAGGCTCTGAGGGTCAGGTCTTTCCTACTGATGAGTCAACAGGGTCAACAGAAGGTAGGCTCTGAGGGTCAGGTCTTTCCTACTGATGAGTCAACAGGGTCAACAGAAGGTAGGCTCTGAGGGTCAGGTCTTTCCTACTGATGAGTCAACAGGGTCAACAGAAGGTAGGCTCTGAGGGTCAGGTCTTTCCTACTGATGAGTCAACAGGGTCAACAGAAGGTAGGCTCTGAGGGTCAGGTCTTGACACGTTCCTGAGTAACAGAGCAACACCTGAGGAAATGGCGTCTAAAACAATGGCAAAATCTTTAGGTGTTACAGGGACCTTGTAAAGTGATAAGAATTCCTTATAACTGAGTAGAAGACCCTCTGCATTTACCAGTTGGCTCACCAATAGGATATTATTTCGGAACCAATATTCTAAAAACAAAGAAGTATTTTTATACAATATATCCCGATTATTCCATATATAATATCTGTGTGGAGATAAATTGTGCTTATAAATTAAGGGCCATGACAAGAAAACCTGCCAATGAAAAGCAGAAAGTTTCACTGGAATATTGTCAATATTATAATTGCAAAACAACATGAAGTTAAGGCCACCAAAAGTAGAGAAGACATGATGAAGAATAAAATTCCAGATAGAAGTGGGTCTTCTTAGGAATTGTTTTATCCAATTGATCTAAATAAAAGTATTATTTAAAGTAGTTAAGTCCAGAAAATTCAGTCCACCATTCTCATAAGTGTTCATTACAACAGTTTTCCTAATGTAATGGGTACAATTTCTCCACAGAAAGTTGAAAAGCATCTGGTCTATCTCCTTGCTTATTTTACTGTTAAGATATAAAGATAGAGTGCCATATGTTAGTCTAGAGAGATACCTTCAGCCTTGGTTATTGGGACTCTTCCTTTTAAAGTTAAGTCCCTCTGTAGCCATTGATTTAGCTTCTTCTGGGTATTTTTAATAAGAGGGTTAAAATGTAGTAAGCCTCTAGACTTTTGATCCTATGTAATGGTTATGCCTAAATATGTATTTTATTGTCCATGTCAAATGATCTCAATCGTTACATTTTTTAAAATATAAAAGGAGGTCTATTTTTTTTAAAACATAGATCATTCTATTATTTATGATATTCTGAATGTCAGACTGCTATTTTACTTTGCTGTTAACGATGCAAAAACATCGAGACAATACTAATACTGTCCAGAGAAGTGTTTTGTTTTCCTAGACATTTAAAAAAAATCAAACAAACATAATTCACATGTAGAAAGAACATTTATTTCAATAAACAAACTGAGCAAACTTGTACAAACATTCAGGAATCTATTCAGGAATGAAATGACAGAGATAAAGAATGAGGGCTTGTTTGGATCGAACCAATTTCAAAGATGATTTATTTCACTTTACCTTGACCTTTACCTTTACCTTTACCTTGAAAACAATACAGTAGTTAAAAAAAACAATTATGATGAAGTTATACATACTGTACATTCACCTTTCCTGTCCTCCATTAGAAAACCAAACTGCTAAACGTTAAAGTGCGTATGAATTTATCGTTATGTGATTTAGTACTGAAATGCTTCCCAAAAAGGCTTTAGAAGGTTGACATGGGGGGGAAAAATTATTCTGCCGTTTCAATATCTGATTTACAAAACACACAATGGTTCATGTCAAAGTTGAATCTCTGTCTTATGAAATCATTACATGGGTAAATGTCATTCATTGTTTTGAGATCAAGTTCTTTCGCTTTAGGTGAAAAAGGAAACTGATCTAGTTCTTATTCTGACCATGGAACTAGTGAAGTCTTGTAAGTTATTTCATTTTCAAAGGTGAAGGGAAACGCTCTGCAGTAAGATTTGTTCTTCAGACTAACAGTTATAAGGATAGCTAATAACTCAGCAGTAAGAATGAACAGTAATGGTGAGCTGGGACATCCTTGACCAATTCCTCTCTTCACTCAAATCATGTTGATGTTCCATGTTGAAGAGATGCTGAACTATTATTACCATCATATAACATTCCAATCACCTTTGTACTGTTTTCACCTAAACCTACATATTCCAGTGTTTGTAACATACATGGGTGTTCAATCTTATCAAAAGCTTTATAAAAATTAATTACTCCCCCCCTTCAAACGGGCAAAACATTTGAGTGGCCCCCCTCTTGACTGTGGAGAGAACATTTTTCATTTTAAAGCTAATTTATTACAATTCTACATGTTTTTGCCAATGGGTGGAGAGAAAATGTAGCAATATTATTTAAAACATTATCCAATGTAACTTATTTTGCAATAGGGCAGAGAAAGTTTTTTGCAGTTTTAAAGCTAATTTCCTGCAATGTTACGCATTTTGCCATGACTTATGTTATGATATCTGAGTGAGAGTATCTAACAAAATCCATGGGGGCCCCCTGAATATCAGGGCCACTGGGCACGTGCCCTGTGTGCACGGTCCATAAATAGACTAACGAAAAATTGTCAGTGACTGTCAGTGACTGACGAAACAAGATCAAAACTGCTGATGCACAAACAGATTAAAGAAGGATATCTAAAGTATTGAGGCAACTGAGACATGGATCGTGTATGTGTGCCATATCGAGGGTGAGTGGGCAAGACAAAAGATTTAAGTGCCGTTGTACCGGTACCAGGCATACCGGTTTGTGTCAAGAACTGCTACTCTGCTGGGATTTTCACACGCAACAGTTTCCTGTGTGTATCAAGAATGGTCCACCACCCAAAGGACAACCAGCCAACTTGACACAACTGTGGGAAGCATTGGAGTCAATATGGGCCAGTAAAATTGTGGAACGCTTTCAACACCAACAAATTGAGGCTATTCTGAGGGCAAAAGGGGGGGGTGTTCTTAATGTTTTGTACATTAAGTGTATATATTTTCTGCGGGGGGCTATGTCGCTTATGCCTGTAAGCCTGCCCTGCGTAAAATATTTCACTCACAATAACCTTTTTTACTGCTGCTACTTTTATCTTCTGTGACTTCCTGCACCTGTGCAGTAGGCTACAGTTATTTATCATACAAATTAAACCAACCTTGCTAAAACACAAACTGTCTGGGTCACTCAGTCCTGGCCTATTACTTACTGGTATCCTCTCATGATCCCTCACCCTTGGCCCATCACCCATGTCACGTTCTGCTCTGCTCAAACCCTGGCAACCTCAACCTGTCTCATAGCCTAGGCAGCCAATACCTGTCTCACACGCACAGGACATTTCTGATACTCAGCAAAATGGTCTGCCACCACAATTGCAACAAACTACATTCTCTTCAGAAATTACACACTCATTTGTCCCATGCCCTCTGGCACACTTCTCACATCTAGGAATCTCCCTCCTACACACTGCTGCAACATGAGTGGCCATAACCATTGGCACCTGAAACACAATATGGGGTACGGAACAAACGGTCTCATGAGATAACTAACATCTCCTAGCATGACTTTATTAGGCAAACACTCAATCAAAATTCAAAAGAGTAGACATGGTCTCCTCAGTCTCGTGCTCACCACAGGATCTGCTTCTCACCAAACGGCGTGTATCAGACACCAGGGATCCATCTCCCTACTCAAAGCCATGGAGGGATTCTTTAATAAAGCACTGGTATTGTATTTGTAATCCATCTGAGCAAGCTTCACTTCTCTGACATTAACATTGGCTGTAGCATTTTGGTGTCAATAACAGTTTTATTTAAATCGCTTCAGGGCGTTTTTCAGATGTATAGTAGTATATTTTCAAAACTGTAAGTACAAAACTCTAAACTGAGAACACTTGTAATGCCCCTTGTCTTATGTTCAGAATCTTTGATTGTGCATTCATGAAGAGTCTCTCTGCTTGGCAACATGAATCAGCTTATAGAGTATCAGCTGTCTCTCTGCTTGGCAACATGAATCAGCTTATAGAGTATCAGCTGTCTCTCTGCTTGGCAACATGAATCAGCTTATAGAGTATCAGCTGTCTCTCTGCTTGGCAACATGAATCAGCTTATAGAGTATCAGCTGTCTCTCTGCTTGGCAACATGAATCAGCTAATACAGTATCAGCTGTCTCTCTGCTTGGCAACATGAATCAGCTAATACAGTATCAGCTGTCTCTCTGCTTGGCAACATGAATCAGCTTATAGAGTATCAGCTGTCTCTCTGCTTGGCAACATGAATCAGCTTATAGAGTATCAGCTGTCTCTCTGCTTGGCAACATGAATCAGCTTATAGAGTATCAGCTGTCTCTCTGCCTGGCAACATGAATCAGCTTATAGAGTATCAGCTGTCTCTCTGCTTGGCAACATGAATCAGCTAATACAGTATCAGCTGTCTCTCTGCTTGGCAACATGAATCAGCTTATAGAGTATCAGCTGTCTCTCTGCTTGGCAACATGAATCAGCTTATACAGTATCAGCTGTCTCTCTGCTTGGCAACATGAATCAGCTTATAGAGTATCAGCTGTCTCTCTGCTTGGCAACATGAATCAGCTTATAAAGTATCAGCTGTCTCTCTGCTTGGCAGCATGAATCAGCTTATAGAGTATCAGCTGTCTCTCTGCTTGGCAACATGAATCAGCTTATAGAGTATCAGCTGTCTCTCTGCTTGGCAACATGAATCAGCTAATACAGTATCAGCTGTCTCTCTGCTTGGCAACATGAATCAGCTTATAGAGTATCAGCTGTCTCTCTGCTTGGCAACATGAATCAGCTTATAGAGTATCAGCTGTCTCTCTGCTTGGCAACATGAATCAGCTTATAGAGTATCAGCTGTCTCTCTGCTTGGCAACATGAATCAGCTTATAGAGTATCAGCTGTCTCTCTGCTTGGCAACATGAATCAGCTAATACAGTATCAGCTGTCTCTCTGCTTGGCAACATGAATCAGCTTATAGAGTATCAGCTGTCTCTCTGCTTGACAACATGAATCAGCTTATACAGTATCAGCTGTCTCTCTGCTTGGCAACATCAATCAGCTTATAGAGTATCAGCTGTCTCTCTGCTTGGCAACATCAATCAGCTTATAGAGTATCAGCTGTCTCTCTGCTTGGCAACATGAATCAGCTTATAGAGTATCAGCTGTCTCTGCTTGGCAACATGAATCAGCTTATAGAGTATCAGCTGTCTCTCTGCTTGGCAACATGAATCAGCTAATACAGTATCAGCTGTCTCTCTGCTTGGCAACATGAATCAGCTAATACAGTATCAGCTGTCTCTCTGCTTGGCAACATGAATCAGCTTATAGAGTATCAGCTGTCTCTCTGCTTGGCAACATGAATCAGCTTATACAGTATCAGCTGTCTCTCTGCTTGGCAACATGAATCAGCTAATACAGTATCAGCTGTCTCTCTGCTTGGCAACATGAATCAGCTTATACAGTATCAGCTGTCACTCTGCTTGGCAACATGAATCAGCTTATAGAGTATCAGCTGTCTCTCTGCTTGGCAACATGAATCAGCTTATAGAGTATCAGCTGTCTCTCTGCTTGGCAACATGAATCAGCTTATAGAGTATCAGCTGTCTCTCTGCTTGGCAACATGAATCAGCTTATAGAGTATCAGCTGTCTCTCTGCTTGGCAACATGAATCAGCTTATAGAGTATCAGCTGTCTCTCTGCTTGGCAACATGAATCAGCTTATAGAGTATCAGCTGTCTCTCTGCTTGGCAACATGAATCAGCTAATACAGTATCAGCTGTCTCTCTGCTTGGCAACATGAATCAGCTTATAGAGTATCAGCTGTCTCTCTGCTTGGCAACATGAATCAGCTTATACAGTATCAGCTGTCTCTCTGCTTGGCAACATGAATCAGCTTATAGAGTATCAGCTGTCTCTCTGCTTGGCAACATGAATCAGCTAATACAGTATCAGCTGTCTCTCTGCTTGGCAACATGAATCAGCTTATAGAGTATCAGCTGTCTCTCTGCTTGGCAACATGAATCAGCTTATACAGTATCAGCTGTCTCTCTGCTTGGCAACATGAATCAGCTTATAGAGTATCAGCTGTCTCTCTGCTTGGAAACATGAATCAGCTTATAGAGTATCAGCTGTCTCTCTGCTTGGCAACATGAATCAGCTAATACAGTATCAGCTGTCTCTCTGCTTGGCAACATGAATCAGCTTATAGAGTATCAGCTGTCTCTCTGCTTGGCAACATGAATCAGCTTATACAGTATCAGCTGTCTCTCTGCTTGGCAACATGAATCAGCTTATAGAGTATCAGCTGTCTCTCTGCTTGGCAACATGAATCAGCTTATCAATGACATTCAGATAATGTGTGGAATATATATTATTTAGTTTGAAAACTTCTAACAGAAATTGATATAAATTGATACATTTATGATGTAAAAATATTGAACGTTACAGTGTTCAGCAGTTATCAAACTATATACGTTAATGAGGCACTCTCATCCATGAATATGCAGATGATATACTCAGCTGGCCCCTCCCAGGATGTTATGTTAAACGCTCTACAACAAAGCTTTCTATGTGTCCAACAAGCTTTCTCTGCCCTTAACCTTGTGATTACCTGCTTTGTGTGATGTATTGTTGTCTCTTTGTGTTGCCCTTTGTGCTGTTGTCTGTACCCAATAATGTTTGTAACATGTTTTGTGCTGCTACCATGTTGTGTTGCTACCATGTTGTGTTGCTACCATGTTGTTGTTGTGTTGTGTTGCTACCATGCTGTTGTTATGTTGTGTTGCTACCATGTTGTGTTGTCATGTGTTGCTACCATGCTATGTTGTTGTCTTAGGTCTCTCTTTATGCAGTGTTGTGTTGCTACCATGCTGTGTTGTCATGTGTTGCTGCCTTGCTATGTTGTTGTCTTAGGTCTCTCTTTATGCAGTGTTGTGTTGCTACCATGCTGTGTTGTCATGTGTTGCTGCCTTGCTATGTTGTTGTCTTAGGTCTCTCTTTATGTAGTGTTGTCTCTCTTGTTGTGATGTGTGTTTTGTCACATATTTAAATTGTATTTATTTGTCATTTTTAATCTCAGGCCCCCGTCCCCGCAGGAGGCCTTTTGGTATGTCGTCATTGTAAATAAGAACTTGTTAACTGACTTGACTAGTTAAATAAAGGTTAAATAAAATAAATAGATAATCCTGGTTCAGTAGCGTATCCATTTGGAGCAGATCAATTAAGTGATAGTTAAATGTATTATTAACAAATGACAAGAAAATCACATCAAAAGTCAAAATGAATATTGCATTTTGAAAAGTGCAATGTGTATTCAAATTGAAAGAGTGATTTGGTGCAGTGAACAAGTGATATTGTGAATTTGTTTGTTGTTACTCGGTCAATTGAAAATGTGCTTAGAGTTTTGAAATGTGAGCCATTTTGATAATCTATTTAGATTTTTGCCCTTAGAGTTCTGAAAATGTACAACGTACTTGAGAAAATTTCTCTCCCAGTTGAAAATCACTGAAGTGATTCACTTTTTTTCCCCCTTGAGGATGTCAGTTCCATCAAAGATGTGGTTCCATTGCATTATTCAATTTCAGCCAGTAGAGGTCGCCCTGGAGCTGATGGAAATTATACTGAAGTATCAAAGATGTGGTTCCATTGCATTATTCCATTTCAGCCAGTAGAGGTCGCCCTGGAGCTGATGGAAATTATACTGAAGTATCAGGACAGCGGAGTCAATCACCACCTTCCGGAGACACCTGAAACCCCACCTCTTTAGGGAATACCTAGGATAGGATAAGTAATCCTTCTCACCCCCCCTTTAAGATTTAGATGCACTATTGTAAAGTGACTATTCTACTGGATGTCATAAGGTGAATGCACCAATTTGTAAGTCGCTCTGAGCGTCTGCTAAATTACTTAAATGTAAATGTAATGTAAATGAAGTATCAAAGATGTGGTTCCATTGCATTATTCCATTTCAGCCAGTAGAGGTCGCCCTGAGGCTGATGGAAATTATACTGAAGTGTCAAAGATGTGGTTCCATTGCATTATTCAGCCAGTAGAGGTCGCCCTGGAGCTGATGGAAATTATACTGAAGTATCAAAGATGTGGTTCCATTGCATTATTCCATTTCAGCCAGTAGAGGTCGCCCTGGAGCTGATGGAAATTATACTGAAGTATCAAAGATGTGGTTCCATTGCATTATTCCATTTCAGCCAGTAGAGGTCGCCCTGGGGCTGATGGAAATTATACTGAAGTATCAAAGATGTGGTTCCATTGCATTATTCCATTTCAGCCAGTAGAGGTCGCCCTGGGGCTGATGGAAATTATACTGAAGTATCAAAGGTGGGGGAGTTTTTTCAACTGGGAGAGAAAATACACAACTGATATAAAATAACCATTTTAAAAACATAGATCATTGTATTATTTATGGTATTCTGAATGTCAGACTGCGATTTGACTTAGTTTGCTGTAATCAAAATCAAGACAATACTGTCCAGAAAAGTGTTTTAGTAGTTGTGCAGAAGAGCCATGGTGGTGTGTACAGTAGTTCCCCTTTAACAGTGCTCCTGTAGAAGTAAAAGCAGAAGTGAGCCATGCAGTGTGTGTGTGTGTGTGTGTGTGGTGCATGAGGTCTGCTTGACTACTGTGAAGAGGAGTGACTGACGCTGTAACCTCAAAGAAAGAAGCACGGCTCTTCTTTACAGCCTAGTGAGACGTATGATGATGTGTCATGTGTGGTTTTAGCAGGTGCCGTTTAATGGCAAAATCAAATAACATTTTATTGGTCACGTACACATATTAGCAGATGTTATTGCAGGTGCAGCAGGATGTTTGTTTTCCGAGCTCCAACAGTGCAGTAATACCTAACTAAATGTGTGTGTTTCTAGCTCCAACAATGCAGTAATACCTAACTAAATGTGTGTGTTTCTAGCTCCAACAGTGCAGTAATACCTAACTAAATGTGTGTGTTTCTAGCTCCAACAGTGCAGTAATACCTAACTAAATGTGTGTGTTTCTAGCTCCAACAGTGCAGTAATACCTAACTAAATGTTTGTGTTTCTAGCTCCAACAGTGCAGTAATACCTAACTAAATGTGTGTGTTTCTAGCTCCAACAGTGCAGTAATACCTAACTAAATGTGTGTGTTTCTAGCTCCAACAGTGCAGTAATACCTAACTAAATGTGTGTGTTTCTAGCTCCAACAGTGCAGTAATACCTAACTAAATGTGTGTGTTTCTAGCTCCAACAGTGCAGTAATACCTAACTAAATGTGTGTGTTTCTAGCTCCAACAGTGCAGTAATACCTAACTAAATGTTTGTGTTTCTAGCTCCAACAGTGCAGTAATACCTAACTAAATGTTTGTGTTTCTAGCTCCAACAGTGCAGTAATACCTAACTAAATGTGTGTGTTTCTAGCTCCAACAGTGCAGTAATACCTAACTAAATGTGTGTGTTTCTAGCTCCAACAATGCAGTAATACCTAACTAAATGTGTGTGTTTCTAGCTCCAACAGTGCAGTAATACCTAACTAAATGTTTGTGTTTCTAGCTCCAACAGTGCAGTAATACCTAACTAAATGTGTGTGTTTCTAGCTCCAACAGTGCAGTAATACCTAACTAAATGTGTGTGTTTCTAGCTCCAATAGTGCAGTAATACCTAACTAAATGTTTGTGTTTCTAGCTCCAACAGTGCAGTAATACCTGGCTAAATGTTTGTGTTTCTAGCTCCAACAGTGCAGTAATACCTAACTAAATGTTTGTGTTTCTAGCTCCAACAGTGCAGTAATACCTAACTAAATGTGTGTGTTTCTAGCTCCAACAGTGCAGTAATACCTAACTAAATGTGTGTGTTTCTAGCTCCAACAGTGCAGTAATACCTAACTAAATGTTTGTGTTTCTAGCTCCAACAGTGCAGTAATATCTAACTAAATGTTTGTGTTTCTAGCTCCAACAGTGCAGTAATACCTAACTAAATGTGTGTGTTTCTAGCTCCAACAGTGCAGTAATATCTAACTAAATGTTTGTGTTTCTAGCTCCAACAGTGCAGTAATACCTAACTAAATGTTTGTGTTCCTAGCTCCAACAGTGCAGTAATATCTAACTAAATGTTTGTGTTTCTAGCTCCAACAGTGCAGTAATATCTAACTAAATGTGTGTGTTTCTAGCTCCAACAGTGCAGTAATACCTAACTAAATGTGTGTGTTTCTAGCTCCAACAGTGCAGTAATATCTAACTAAATGTGTGTGTTTCTAGCTCCAACAGTGCAGTAATACCTAACTAAATGTGTGTGTTTCTAGCTCCAACAGTGCAGTAATACCTAACTAAATGTGTGTGTTCCTAGCTCCAACAGTGCAGTAATACCTAACTAAATGTTTGTGTTTCTAGCTCCAACAGTGCAGTAATACCTAACTAAATGTGTGTGTTTCTAGCTCCAACAGTGCAGTAATACCTAACTAAATGTGTGTGTTCCTAGCTCCAACAGTGCAGTAATACCTAACTAAATGTTTGTGTTTCTAGCTCCAACAGTGCAGTAATACCTAGCTAAATGTGTGTGTTTCTAGCTCCAACAGTGCAGTAATATCTAACTAAATGTGTGTGTTTCTAGCTCCAACAGTGCAGTAATACCTAACTAAATGTGTGTGTTTCTAGCTCCAACAGTGCAGTAATACCTAACTAAATGTTTGTGTTCCTAGCTCCAACAGTGCAGTAATACCTAACTAAATGTTTGTGTTTCTAGCTCCAACAGTGCAGTAATATCTAACTAAATGTTTGTGTTTCTAGCTCCAACAGTGCAGTAATACCTAACTAAATGTTTGTGTTTCTAGCTCCAACAGTGCAGTAATACTTAACTAAATGTTTGTGTTTCTAGCTCCAACAGTGCAGTAATACCTAGCTAAATGTGTGTGTTTCTAGCTCCAACAGTGCAGTAATACCTAACTAAATGTTTGTGTTTGTAGCTCCAACAGTACAGTAATATCTAACTAAATGTTTGTGTTTCTAGCTCCAACAGTGCAGTAATACCTAACTAAATGTTTGTGTTTCTAGCTCCAACAGTGCAGTAATATCTAACTAAATGTTTGTGTTTCTAGCTCCAACAGTGCAGTAATACCTAACTAAATGTTTGTGTTTGTAGCTCCAACAGTACAGTAATATCTAACTAAATGTTTGTGTTTCTAGCTCCAACAGTGCAGTAATATCTAACTAAATGTGTGTGTTTCTAGCTCCAACAGTACAGTAATATCTAACTAAATGTTTGTGTTTCTAGCTCCAACAGTACAGTAATATCTAACTAAATGTTTGTGTTTCTAGCTCCAACAGTGCAGTAATACCTAACTAAATGTGTGTTCCTAGCTCCAACAGTGCAGTAATACCTAGCTAAATGTTTGTGTTTGTAGCTCCAACAGTACAGTAATATCTAACTAAATGTTTGTGTTTCTAGCTCCAACAGTACAGTAATATCTAACTAAATGTTTGTGTTTCTAGCTCCAACAGTGCAGTAATACCTAACTAAATGTGTGTTCCTAGCTCCAACAGTGCAGTAATACCTAGCTAAATGTTTGTGTTTGTAGCTCCAACAGTACAGTAATATCTAACTAAATGTTTGTGTTTCTAGCTCCAACAGTACAGTAATATCTAACTAAATGTTTGTGTTTCTAGCTCCAACAGTGCAGTAATACCTAACTAAATGTGTGTTCCTAGCTCCAACAGTGCAGTAATACCTAGCTAAATGTTTGTGTTTGTAGCTCCAACAGTGCAGTAATACCTAACTAAATGTGTGTTCCTAGCTCCAACAGTGCAGTAATACCTAACTAAATGTTTGTGTTTGTAGCTCCAACAGTACAGTAATATCTAACTAAATGTTTGTGTTTCTAGCTCCAACAGTGCAGTAATACCTAGCTAAATGTGTGTGTTTCTAGCTCCAACAGTGCAGTAATACCTAACTAAATGTTTGTGTTTGTAGCTCCAACAGTACAGTAATATCTAACTAAATGTTTGTGTTTCTAGCTCCAACAGTGCAGTAATACCTAACTAAATGTTTGTGTTTCTAGCTCCAACAGTGCAGTAATATCTAACTAAATGTTTGTGTTTCTAGCTCCAACAGTGCAGTAATACCTAACTAAATGTGTGTGTTTGTAGCTCCAACAAGGCAAGAAAACAAAACAAAACACAAAAATCCCCAAAATAAAAAGAAAGGAATTAAGAAATATCAGAAGAGCATCGTCAGAGTCCAGAATTTAAATATATATGTATGATGATGGTGTGTATGTATAGACAGTATGAATAGAAAAGATGTGTACAGCTGTAGTTGTATAGGATGAACCTTGACTAGAATACAGCATACACATATGAAATGGGTAAAACCGTATGTAAACATTATTAAAGTGACCAGTGTTTGAAAATATGGGGGACGTCTGGGACGACTCAAAGACGAGATCGGCAGCCCTCAGATTGTGTCTTTGACCCGCTCACATCATCAGTGACAGCCGCGCACCCCGAGTAGGCAACGGCATGGGGGATTTTGTCTGATCTCAAAAACTTGTCTGGGACAGCTAAATCCTGGCCAAAGTCCAGTCGTGTACACCCGGCTACCTGACTAAGTTCAGGGCAGGGTACTGGGTGGAGGCCGGCTAGTGGTGGTGGCTGTTTAACAGTCTGATGGCCTGGAGATAGAAGCTGTTTCTCAGTCTTTCAGTCCCAGATTTGATGCACCTGTACTGTCTCTGCCTTCTAGATGGTAGTGGGGTGAACAGGCCGTGGCTCGGGTGGCAGAGGTCATTGATGATATTCTTGGCCTTCCTGTGACACCGAGTGCTGTAGGTGTCCTGGAGGACAGGCAGTGTGACCCTGGTGATGTGTTGGGCTGACCACACCACCCTCTGGAGAGCCCTGCGGTTGTAGATGGTGCAATTGCCGTACCAGGCGGTGATACAGCCCGATAGGATGCTCTCAATGGTGCATCTGTCTTAGGGGCCAAGACAAATTTCTTTAGTCTCCTGAGTTTGAAGAGGAGCTGTTGCACCTTCTACACCACATTGTCTGTGTGGATGGACCATTTCAGGTTGTCTGTGATGTGTCCCCGAGGAACTTGAAGCTGTCCACCTTCTCCACCATCGATGTGGATGGGGGCGTGTTTTCTCTGCTGTCTCCTGAAGTCCACGATCAGTTCCTTCATTGTGTTGACGTTGAGGGAGAGGTTATTTTCCTGTCACCACTCCGCCGGTGCCCTCACCTCCTCCCTGTAGGCCGTCTCGTCGTTGTTGGTAATCAGGCCTACTACTGTTGTCTCGTCTGCAAACTTGATGATTGAGTTGGAGGCGTGCGAAGCCACGCAGTCATGGGTGAACAGGGAGTACAGGAGGGGCTGAGCACACACCCTTGTGGGGCCCCTGTGTTGAGGGTCAGCATAATGTAAGTGTTGTTGTCTACCTTCACCACCTGGGGTCGGACCCAGTTGCACAGTGCAGGGTGTACAGAAAGAGCCATTTTTTTGGGGTTGTTGAATATTTGATAAAAGGTGTGAATCTTGAAAGTGATTTCTGATGTCACTGTTTATGTATATGTGTGTGAAAGGGACGGGGAGGAGAGAGAGAGAGAGAGAGAGAGAGAGAGAGGTTAGATAGGTAGGTGTGTGTGTTGGTGATGTGTTCTGGGTGATGCCCCTGGGTTTAACAGGACTGTATCCTCTATGGTGCAGACTAGAGCTGCTGGCCATGCATTTCGGTCTTGTTTGGATCCCAAATGTAAGGCAGGATTCTAGACTGTGATGTCACTGTGTGGGGGTGTATGAGAATACTGGTGGTGGTCGTGGTGTTCGGGGTTTGGTTCGAAATGTGACCTTTGGGCTCTGTTGGCTTGTCACCACCCCTTTCCACCTCCTCCTCTCCACTTCCTCCTCTCCTCCTCCTCCTCTCACCCACAGCCAAGAGGTATAGCTGCACATTCACATTCTGCAAAGTGGTTCAAAGTCCCTTGCTACCGGGCGAAACAAGAGGACCACAATGGAAATGGAAAAGAAAAACTGTTATCTTTGATGATTTAAAATGCGTTGCATCTACATGTGGGGTGGAATTGTGTTTTTAAATAATAAAATAAATAAAATAAAATTTAAAGAGTTTTGTTCACACAGTTTCAGCAGGTGAAGACAAAGCCTAACATTACTGTTACACCAAACAATGGGGATCCTAACATTACTGATAGACCAAACAATGGGGATTCTAACATTACTGTTACACCAAACAACGGGGATTCTAATATTACTGTTACACCAAACAATGGGGATTCTAATATTACTGTTACACCAAACAATGGGGATTGTAATATTACTGTTACACCAAACAATGGGGATCCTAACATTACTGCTAGACCAAACAATGGGGATCCTAACATTACTGTTACACCAAACAATGGGGATCCTAATATTACTGTACACCAAACAATGGGGATCCTAACATTACTGCTAGACCAAACAATGGGGATCCTAACATTACTGCTACACCAAACAATGGGGATCCTAACATTACTGCTACACCAAACAATGGGGATCCTAACATTACTGCTAGACCAAACAATGGGGATCCTAACATTACTGCTACACCAAACAATGGGGATCCTAACATTACTGCTACACCAAACAATGGGGATCCTAACATTACTGCTACACCAAACAATGGGGATCCTAACATTACTGCTACACCAAACAATGGGGATCCTAATATTACTGCTAGACCAAACAATGGGGATCCTAATATTACTGCTACACCAAACAATGGGGATCCTAACATTACTGCTACACCAAACAATGGGGATCCTAATATTACTGCTACACCAAACAATGGGGATCCTAATATTACTGCTACACCAAACAATGGGGATCCTAACATTACTGCTACACCAAACAATGGGGATCCTAACATTACTGCTACACCAAACAATGGGGATCCTAATATTACTGCTACACCAAACAATGGGGATCCTAATATTACTGCTACACCAAACAATGGGGATCCTAATATTACTGCTACACCAAACAATGGGGATCCTAACATTACTGCTACACCAAACAATGGGGATCCTAATATTACTGCTACACCAAACAATGGGGATCCTAATATTACTGCTACACCAAACAATGGGGATCCTAATATTACTGCTACACCAAACAATGGGGATCCTAATATTACTGCTACACCAAACAATGGGGACAAGCAGGAAATATAATCTTAGTGTTTCAGACGTGAGCGGCACCTGAGACAAATTGAGAAGACAAAGAAAGTTTAGACATTCCCCTTCTATTCACAATCTCTGTCCCCGTGTGGCCATCTCTGTCCCTGCGTGGCCATCTCTGTCCCCGTGTGGCCATCTCTGTCCCTGTGTGACCATCTCTGTCCACCGTGTGACCATCTCTGTCCCCGTGTGACCATCTCTGTCCCCATGTGACCATCTCTGTCCCCGTGTGACCATCTCTGTCCCCGTGTGACCATCTCTGTCCCCGTGTGGCCATCTCTGTCCCCGTGTGACCATCTCTGTCCCCGTGTGACCATCTCTGTCCCCGTGTGGCCATCTCTGTCCCCGTGTGACCATCTCTGTCCCCGTGTGGCCATCTCTGTCCCCGTGTGACCATCTCTGTCCACCGTGTGACCATCTCTGTCCCCGTGTGGCCATCTCTGTCCCCGTGTGGCCATCTCTGTCCCCGTGTGGCCATCTCTGTCCCCGTGTGACCATCTCTGTCCCCGTGTGACCATCTCTGTCCCCGTGTGGCCATCTCTGTCCCCGTGTGACCATCTCTGTCCCCGTGTGGCCATCTCTGTCCCCGTGTGGCCATCTCTGTCTCAATGACAGTGAAGGCCTAGATTCAATATGGAGTGCGGAGGATCTGCACTAACACACAATTTAAATGTAAAGGAAATGTTCCCACATCCAGGAGATATTTCTCCCGTTTTCAAACGTTGTACGGGACTCAGTTCCTATACAGTTCCTGCCCAGAGAAATGATTGTGTTCCTGTGACATTGCGTCACTTATTTGCCGGGCAGCCCATCTGAGCGGCTTGAGGCTTCTATGGGTACCCATCTCAGTCCCTCAACGTGTGGAGTTAGAGAGAGTGTGGTTTGTGTGTGTGTGTGGTGTGTGAGAGAGAGCTATGTGTGTCCCCGTGTGGCCATCTGTGTGTGTGTGTGGCCATGTGTGTCCCCGTGTGTGCCTATGTGTGTTTGTTTGTGTGAGCCATCTGTGTGACCCGTGTTGTTGACATGGACCTGAATGCCTGCCCGTCAGAAGAGGAAGTGAAATGTTTGACTGCATTGCAAATCACATAATAACTCCAATGGAAAATCACATAATAACTCTCAATGGAAAATCACATAATAACTCTCAATGGAAAATCACATAATAACTCTCAATGGAAAATCACATAAAGTTCCTGCCTCAGAAAATCATAATGTGTTCAATGGAAAATCACATAATAACTCACAATTCACATAATAACTTCAATGGAAAATCACATAATAACTCTCAATGGAAAATCAGGCTAACTCTCAATGGAAAATCACATAATTCCAATGGAAAATCACATAATAACCTCAATGGAAAATCACATAATGTCTCAATGGAAAATCACATTAGAATATTGTTTCAATGAATTAAATAGATTGAAAAATATATTTATGTGTGTTTGTTTGTGTATGATGTTGTAAAATGTGTGTGTAATGTGTTAAAGTTATATGGTCAGAATCAACAATGGTGTTTGTTTCTGGTAAACTACATACATTAAACCACATACTACAATTGTCTCCCTTGCCACTGTCTCCAGTCCTGGCACAAGCATCTAGATGTGTAACGTTATAAACTCAAATAGCACCCTATTGTTGATATGGACCTGATTTTTAGTTTATCCATGTCAGAAGAGGCTTTGTCTTAATGTTTGACTGCAATGTGCAAATCACATAATAACTCTCAATGGAAAATCACATAATAACTCTCAATGGAAAATCACATAATAACTCTCAATGGAAAATCACATAATAACTCTCAATGGAAAATCACATAATAACTCTCAATGGAAAATCACATAATAACTCTCAATGGAAAATCACATAATAACTCTCAATGGAGGAACTATACAATAATAATAGGGCCCTGGTCTAAAGTCTCAATGGAAAATCACATAATAACTATCAATGGAAAATCACATAATAACTCTCAATGGAAAATCACATAATAACTCTCAATGGAAAATCACATAATAACTCTCAATAGGAAAATCACATAATAACTCTCAATGGAAAATCACATAAGGGCCAATTCTCTGAAAATTACTTATTCTCATTGTCTGGGTAGTGTTAATCAAACAGGAATATTATGGTTAAAGTAGTGCACTATACAGGAATAGGGCTCTGGTTAAAGTAGTGCACTATACATTCTGGTAAAGTAGTGCACTATACAGGGAATAGGGCCCTGGTCTAAAGTAGTGCACTATACAGGGAATAGTTGGTCTAAAGTAACTATACAGGAATAGGGCCCTGGTCTAAAGTAGTGCACTATACAGGTAAAGTACAATACATTGGTCTAAAGTAGTGCACTATACAGGGAATAGGGCCCTAAACTGTGCACCAGCTAATAGGGCTGGTTAAAGTTGCATATCAGGTCAGACCGATCTAAAGTAGTGCAATGGGAGAATAAGGCCCTTCTGGTAAACTACATACATTAAACTACATACTACAAATAACTGTTCCCTAAAGTAGCCACTGTCTCCAGTCCTGGCCTCAAAGCATCTAGAAGATCATAACTATACAGGGAATAGGGCACCCTATTCCTGGTCTAAAGTAGTGCACTATACAGGGAATAGGGCTCTGGTCTAAAGTAGTGCACTATACAGGGAATAGGGCCCTGGTCTAAAGTAGTGCACTATACAGGGAATAGGGCCCTGGTCTAAAGTAGTGCACTATACAGGGAATAGGGCCCTGGTCTAAAGTAGTGCACTATACAGGGAATAGGGCCCTGGTCTAAAGTAGTGCACTATACAGGGAATAGGGCCCTGGTCTAAAGTAGTGCACTATACAGGGAATAGGGCCCTGGTCTAAAGTAGTGCACTATACAGGGAATAGGGCCCTGGTCTAAAGTAGTGCACTATACAGGGAATAGGGCCCTGGTCTAAAGTAGTGCACTATACAGGAATAGGGCCCTGGTCTAAAGTAGTGCACTATACAGGGAATAGGGCCCTGGTCTAAAGTAGTGCACTATACAGGGAATAGGGCCCTGGTCTAAAGTAGTGCACTATACAGGGAATAGGGCCCTGGTCTAAAGTAGTGCACTATACAGGGAATAGGGCTCTGGTCTAAAGTAGTGCACTATACAGGGAATAGGGCTCTGGTCTAAAGTAGTGCACTATACAGGGAATAGGGCCCTGGTCTAAAGTAGTGCACTATACAGGGAATAGGGCCCTGGTCTAAAGTAGTGCACTATACAGGGAATAGGGCCCTGGTCTAAAGTAGTGCACTATACAGGGAATAGGGCTCTGGTCTAAAGTAGTGCACTATACAGGGAATAGGGCCCTGGTCTAAAGTAGTGCACTATACAGGGAATAGGGCCCTGGTCTAAAGTAGTGCACTATACAGGGAATAGGGTTCCATTGGGAACGCACACACTGTACCTGGTGCCACATGAATGGGATTTCCCCCCATGCTCTGAAAGATAATTGTTACGTGAGCTATACTTAAAATGTACTGCAAGAAGACTGGGAAGGGCAGGAACACACACATTATGGTCCTTCTGTAGCGTCTGCTAAATGGCATATATTATTATTATTATTATATTACATTAGGGGAGGAGAAGGTATAATAATCCCCTTCCATTTCAGATTCACTTTTATTTATTGATTTATTTTCATCTGGTCATATTTTCCAGGCAGTGCTCGTTGAAAATAAATCTATATTATTGTTGATATTGGAATATTTTGGCTTGTTTTCAAGTCATAAGTACTTCAAAAATGTTTCATGCAAATATATGAAAATCATAACTTTTCTGGATAAAGTGCTTTCCACTGGTTTAGTGGAGGAAAACACCTCCAAATCCACCTGAAAATGGGACTGATTGTCTAGAGACTATTGTGTTGGAGAGACACTAGAGCTCAAATCATACAAGTCTTTGCCCTGCTTCTGTCATAATGTTCAGTCAGGAAAGATGCTAGAGGTAACTTCCTGATCTTACGTGATTGGGATACGTTGGGGGACAGGAAGAGGGAGGAGAGAAAGCAGAGAAGGAGGAGTGTTACTGGAAATAGGTGGTGGAGCAGGTCAGTCTGGTATATCACATCCCCTCTGGCTGTGTTCCAGGAAGTGGGGAAGACACTCACTCTGTCACACACACACACACACACAAGAAAGCGCGTGCACACACACACACAAGCATGTATACACATACACACACACAAGAAAGTGCGCGCACATGCATACACACACACACACATACAAACAACGCACCTACCAACACACCTACACACACACCTACACACCTATGAGTGGGCTGGGCCTAATGACATAGTTACATAACAAACGGTGAAATGATTTGCATCAGAATTGTGACGCTACAATTCATGCCTCACGTTCATAATGTTTCTGTGTGTACACCCTGACCTTCTCTGTAAGGAGATCGCAGACGGAACGGACTAGAAGCATTCTGTCACGTTGTAGTACAACTTCCTGCTGCCGATGACATCATATTGCAACGTGAATGGAGTACGTTGTACTGTGTCAGCCACATACAGTATGTCTGACCTATCCACATCTTTACACTACTAATATATAATAATAAAAAATATAATAATGTGCATTATTATTACACTACTTTTGATGACTGATTACATAATGCTCCCCTATCTACATCTTTACACTACTTTAGGATGACTGATTACATAATACTCCCCTATCCACATCATTACACTACTTTTGATGACTGATTACATAATGCTCCCCTATCCACATCATTACACTACTTTTGATGACTGATTACATAATGCTCCCCTATCCACATCATTACACTACTTTTGATGACTGATTACATAATGCTCCCCTATCCACATCATTACACTACTTTTGATGACTGATTACATAATGCTCCCCTATCCACATCTTTACACTACTTTTGATGACTGATTACATAATACTCCCCTATCCACATCATTACACTACTTTTGATGACTGATTACATAATGCTCCCCTATCCACATCATTACACTACTTTTGATGACTGATTACATAATGCTCCCCTATCCACATCTTTACACTACTTTTGATGACTGATTACATAATGCTCCCCTATCCACATCTTTACACTACTTTAGGATGACTGATTACATAATGCTCCCCTATCCACATCTTTACACTACTTTTGGATGACTGATTACATAATACTCCCCTATCCACATCATTACACTACTTTTGATGACTGATTACATAATACTCCCCTATCTACATCTTTACACTACTTTAGGATGACTGATTACATAATACTCCCCTATCTACATCTTTACACTACTTTTGATGACTGATTACATAATACTCCCCTATCCACATCATTACACTACTTTTGATGACTGATTACATAATGCTCCCCTATCCATGTCATTGCGTTGTTATTTCAATTTAATTAAGAGGGAAGACAAAACATCCAAACTGAATTCGTGTTAAGTTGACCGCCTGATGTCCACACTGTAGTGTACAGTTGTAACCAACCTGGTTTCAAACCCAGATGTTATCCCACTGAGCTAAAGCCTGATCGTAGCTCTTGAAGCTGCCATGAGTCGTCATGTCTCAGAGGCAGGGTTACATTACCGTGAGTTGTAGTGTACACACGAACCAAAAGCAAAAGCCCTGGAGCAGGATGCTAGTTCAGTCTCCTCTCTGTGAGGTTAGCTAGCTTTAGCCTGCCCTGTCACCTCAGTGCGTAGTGGTGTGTTACAGAGAGACAGGCAGGATGCTAGTTCAGTCTCCTCTCTGTGAGGTTAGCTAGCTTTAGCCTGCCCTGTCACCTCAGTGTGTAGTGGTGTGTTACAGAGAGACAGGCAGGATGCTAGTTCAGTCTCCTCTCTGTGAGGTTCAGTCTCCCTGTCACCTCAGTGTGAGGTTAGACAGGCAGGATGCTAGTTCAGTCTCCTCTCTGTTAGCTTTAGCCTGCCCTGTCACCACAGTGCGTAGTGGTGTGTTACATAGAGACAGGCAGGATGCTACGTTTTTCTACAGCATTTCATCTCAGGTGTTGATAAGAAAGAACAACACTCACATCCATAAAACACGTCCTGTCTTCACAGGTAATGACGCCCCTGTGTTTCTGATATGGACCAACAGAAAGTACCTTATCCACGCGTTAAAGCCATCCCTGATGTGAAAAGAATCTCAGGTATGGTGTCATTTAGCAGAAACTGTCATTCACGTTAGGATCGGGGCCGCGAGGGGGCGAGGGGGAGGGAGGATCGGGGGCGAGGGGAGGGAGGGAGGATTGGGGGACGAGGGGAGGGAGGATCGGGGGCGAGGGGAGAGGGAGGATCGGGGGCGGGTCTGCAACACAAACCTCCAAAGAGAGTTCAAATGGAGGGGCAGGATCGGGGTTGCCCTTTAATGAGGGAATGTGTTGCCCTTTAACTAGGAATGTGTTGCCTTTTTTAATGATGGAATGTGTTGCCCTTTAATGAGGAATGTGTTGCCCTTTAATGATGGAATGTGTTGCCCTTTAATTATGGAATGTGTTGCCCTTTAATGATGGAATGTGTTGCCCTTTAATGATGGAATGTGTTGCCCTTTAATGATGGAATGTGTTGCCCTTTAATGATGGAATGTGTTGCCCTTTAATGATGGAATGTGTTGCCCTTTAATGATGGAATGTGTTGCCCTTTAATGATGGAATGTGTTGCCCTTTAATGATGGAATGTGTTGCCCTTTAATGATGGAATGTGTTGCCCTTTAATGATGGAATGTGTTGCCCTTTAATGATGGAATGTGTTGCCCTTTAATGATGGAATGTGTTGCCCTTTAATGATGGAATGTGTTGCCCTTTTTAATGATGGAATGTGTTGCCCTTTTTAATGATGGAATGTGTTGCCCTTTAATGATGGAATGTGTTGCCCTTTAATGATGGAATGTGTTGCCTTTTTAATGATGGAATGTGTTGCCCTTTAATGATGGAATGTGTTGCCCTTTAATGATGGAATGTGTTGCCTTTTAATGATGGAATGTGTTGCCCTTTAATGATGGAATGTGTTGCCCTTTAATGATGGAATGTGTTGCCTTTTTAATGATGGAATGTGTTGCCCTTTAATGATGGAATGTGTTGCCCTTTAATTATGGAATGTGTTGCCCTTTAATGATGGAATGTGTTGCCTTTTTAATGATGGAATGTGTTGCCCTTTAATGATGGAATGTGTTGCCCTTTAATGATGGAATGTGTTGCCCTTTTTAATGATGGAATGTGTTGCCCTTTTTAATGATGGAATGTGTTGCCCTTTAATGATGGAATGTGTTGCCCTTTAATGATGGAATGTGTTGCCCTTTAATGATGGAATGTGTTGCCCTTTAATTATGGAATGTGTTGCCCTTTTTAATGATGGAATGTGTTGCCCTTTTAATGATGGAATGTGTTGCCCTTTAATGATGGAATGTGTTGCCCTTTAATGATGGAATGTGTTGCCTTTTTAATGATGGAATGTGTTGCCCTTTAATGATGGAATGTGTTGCCCTTTAATGATGGAATGTGTTGCCCTTTAATGATGGAATGTGTTGCCCTTTAATGATGGAATGTGTTGCCCTTTAATGATGGAATGTGTTGCCCTTTAATGATGGAATGTGTTGCCCTTTAATGATGGAATGTGTTGCCTTTTTAATGATGGAATGTGTTGCCCTTTAATGATGGAATGTGTTGCCCTTTAATGATGGAATGTGTTGCCCTTTAATGATGGAATGTGTTGCCCTTTAATGATGGAATGTGTTGCCCTTTAATGATGGAATGTGTTGCCCTTTAATGATGGAATGTGTTGCCCTTTAATGATGGAATGTGTTGCCCTTTTTAATGATGGAATGTGTTGCCCTTTAATGATGGAATGTGTTGCCCTTTTTAATGATGGAATGTGTTGCCCTTTAATGATGGAATGTGTTGCCCTTTAATGATGGAATGTGTTGCCCTTTAATGATGGAATGTGTTGCCCTTTAATGATGGAATGTGTTGCCTTTTTAATGATGGAATGTGTTGCCCTTTTTAATGATGGAATGTGTTGCCCTTTAATGATGGAATGTGTTGCCCTTTTTAATGATGGAATGTGTTGCCCTTTAATGATGGAATGTGTTGCCTTTTTAATGATGGAATGTGTTGCCCTTTAATGATGGAATGTGTTGCCCTTTAATGATGGAATGTGTTGCCCTTTAATGATGGAATGTGTTGCCCTTTAATGGAATGTGTTGCCCTTTTTAATGATGGAATGGAATTATGGAATGTGTTGCCCTTTTAATGATGGAATGTGTTGCCCTTTAATGATGGAATGTGTTGCCCTTTAATGATGGAATGTGTTGCCCTTTAATGATGGAATGTGTTGCCCTTTTAATGATGGAATGTGTTGCCCTTTAATGATGGAATGTGTTGCCCTTTTAATGATGGAATGTGTTGCCCTTTAATGATGGAATGTGTTGCCTTTTTAATGATGGAATGTGTTGCCTTTTAATGATGGAATGTGTTGCCTTTTAATGATGGAATGTGTTGCCCTTTTAATGATGGAATGAATGGGAATGTGTTGCCCTTTTAATGATGGAATGTGTTGCCCTTTTTAATGATGGAATGTGTTGCCTTTTTAATGATGGAATGTGTTGCCTTTTAATGATGGAATGTGTTGCCCTTTTAATGATGGAATGTGTTGCCCTTTTAATGATGGAATGTGTTGCCCTTTAATGATGGAATGTGTTGCCCTTTTAATGATGGAATGTGTTGCCCTTTAATGATGGAATGTGTTGCCCTTTTAATGATGGAATGTGTTGCCCTTTAATTATGGAATGTGTTGCCCTTTAATGATGGAATGTGTTGCCCTTTTTAATGATGGAGTGTGTTGCCCTTTCATGATGGAATGTGTTGCCTTTTTAATGATGGAATGTGTTGCCCTTTTTAATGATGGAATGTGTTGCCTTTTAATTATGGAATGTGTTGCCCTTTAATGATGGAATGTGTTGCCCTTTAATTATGGAATGTGTTGCCCTTTAATTATGGAATGTGTTGCCCTTTTTAATGATGGAATGTGTTGCCCTTTTTAATGATGGAATGTGTTGCCCTTTTAATGATGGAATGTGTTGCCCTTTAATTATGGAATGAATGATGGAATGTGTTGCCCTTTTTAATGATGGAATGTGTTGCCCTTTAATGATGGAATGAATGGAATGTGTTGCCCTTTTAATGATGGAATGTGTTGCCCTTTAATGATGGAATGTGTTGCCCTTTAATGATGGAATGTGTTGCCCTTTAATGATGGAATGTGTTGCCCTTTTTAATGATGGAATGTGTTGCCCTTTAATGATGGAATGTGTTGCCCTTTAATGATGGAATGTGTTGCCCTTTTAATGATGGAATGTGTTGCCCTTTTTAATGATGGAATGTGTTGCCCTTTAATGATGGAATGTGTTGCCCTTTAATGATGGAATGTGTTGCCCTTTAATGATGGAATGTGTTGCCCTTTAATGATGGAATGTGTTGCCTTTTTAATGATGGAATGTGTTGCCCTTTAATGATGGAATGTGTTGCCTTTTTAATGATGGAATGTGTTGCCCTTTAATGATGGAATGTGTTGCCCTTTAATGATGGAATGTGTTGCCCTTTAATGATGGAATGTGTTGCCCTTTAATGATGGAATGTGTTGCCCTTTAATGATGGAATGTGTTGCCCTTTAATGATGGAATGAATGATGGAATGTGTTGCCCTTTAATGATGGAATGTGTTGCCCTTTAATTATGGAATGTGTTGCCCTTTTTAATGATGGAATGTGTTGCCCTTTAATTATGGAATGTGTTGCCCTTTTAATGATGGAATGTGTTGCCCTTTTTGGAATGTGTTGCCCTTTAATGATGGAATGTGTTGCCCTTTAATGATGGAATGTGTTGCCCTTTTTAATGATGGAATGTGTTGCCTTTTAATGATGGAATGTGTTGCCCTTTAATGATGGAATGTGTTGCCTTTTAATGATGGAATGTGTTGCCTTTTTAATGATGGAATGTGTTGCCCTTTTAATGATGGAATGGATGGAATGTGTTGCCTTTTAATGATGGAATGATGGAATGTGCCCTTTAATGATGGAATGTGTTGCCCTTTTAATGATGGAATGTGTTGCCCTTTTTAATGATGGAATGTGTTGCCTTTTAATGATGGAATGTGTTGCCCTTTAATGATGGAATGTGGAATGATGGAATGTGCCCTTTTTAATGATGGAATGATGGAATGTGCCCTTTTAATGATGGAATGTGTTGCCCTTTAATGATGGAATGTGTTGCCCTTTAATGATGGAATGTGTTGCCCTTTAATGATGGAATGTGTTGCCCTTTAATGATGGAATGTGTTGCCCTTTTTAATGATGGAATGTGTTGCCCTTTTTAATGATGGAATGTGTTGCCCTTTAATGATGGAATGTGTTGCCTTTTTAATGATGGAATGTGTTGCCCTTTAATGATGGAATGTGTTGCCTTTTTAATGATGGAATGTGTTGCCTTTTTAATGATGGAATGTGTTGCCTTTTTAATGATGGAATGTGTTGCCTTTTTAATGATGGAATGTGTTGCCCTTTAATGATGGAATGTGTTGCCCTTTTTAATGATGGAATGTGTTGCCCTTTAATGATGGAATGTGTTGCCTTTTAATGATGGAATGTGTTGCCCTTTTTAATGATGGAATGTGTTGCCCTTTTTAATGATGGAATGTGTTGCCCTTTTTAATGATGGAATGTGTTGCCCTTTTAATGATGGAATGTGTTGCCCTTTTAATGATGGAATGTGTTGCCCTTTAATGATGGAATGTGTTGCCCTTTAATGATGGAATGTGTTGCCTTTTAATGATGGAATGTGTTGCCCTTTAATGATGGAATGTGTTGCCCTTTTTAATGATGGAATGTGTTGCCCTTTAATGATGGAATGTGTTGCCTTTTAATGATGGAATGTGTTGCCTTTTTAATGATGGAATGTGTTGCCCTTTAATGATGGAATGTGTTGCCCTTTTAATGATGGAATGTGTTGCCCTTTAATGATGGAATGTGTTGCCCTTTAATGATGGAATGAATGATGGAATGTGTTGCCCTTTTTAATGATGGAATGTGTTGCCTTTTTAATGATGGAATGTGTTGCCCTTTTAATGATGGAATGTGTTGCCCTTTTAATGATGGAATGTGTTGCCCTTTAATGATGGAATGTGTTGCCCTTTAATGATGGAATGTGTTGCCCTTTAATGATGGAATGTGTTGCCCTTTTAATGATGGAATGGAATGATGGAATGTGTTGCCTTTTTAATGATGGAATGTGTTGCCCTTTTAATGATGGAATGTGTTGCCTTTTTAATGATGGAATGTGTTGCCTTTTTAATGATGGAATGTGTTGCCTTTTTAATGATGGAATGTGTTGCCTTTTAATGATGGAATGTGTTGCCCTTTAATGATGGAATGTGTTGCCCTTTTTAATGATGGAATGTGTTGCCCTTTTAATGATGGAATGTGTTGCCTTTTAATGATGGAATGTGTTGCCCTTTAATGATGGAATGTGTTGCCCTTTAATGATGGAATGTGTTGCCTTTTTAATGATGGAATGTGTTGCCCTTTAATTATGGAATGTGTTGCCTTTTTAATGATGGAATGTGTTGCCCTTTAATGATGGAATGTGTTGCCCTTTAATGATGGAATGTGTTGCCCTTTAATGATGGAATGTGTTGCCCTTTAATGATGGAATGTGTTGCCCTTTTTAATGATGGAATGTGTTGCCTTTTTAATGATGGAATGTGTTGCCTTTTTAATGATGGAATGTGTTGCCCTTTTTAATGATGGAATGTGTTGCCCTTTAATGATGGAATGTGTTGCCTTTTTAATGATGGAATGTGTTGCCTTTTTAATGATGGAATGTGTTGCCTTTTTAATGATGGAATGTGTTGCCCTTTAATGATGGAATGTGTTGCCCTTTAATGATGGAATGTGTTGCCCTTTAATGATGGAATGTGTTGCCCTTTTTAATGATGGAATGTGTTGCCCTTTTTAATGATGGAATGGAATGATGGAATTGCCCTTTAATGATGGAATGTGTTGCCCTTTTAATGATGGAATGTGTGTGCCCTTTTAATGATGGAATGTGTTGCCCTTTAATGATGGAATGTGTTGCCCTTTTAATGATGGAATGTGTTGCCCTTTAATGATGGAATGTGTTGCCTTTTAATGATGGAATGTGTTGCCCTTTAATGATGGAATGTGTTGCCCTTTAATGATGGAATGTGTTGCCCTTTTAATGATGGAATGTGTTGCCCTTTTGATGGAATGATGGAATGTGTTGCCCTTTAATGATGGAATGTGTTGCCCTTTTTAATGATGGAATGTGTTGCCCTTTAATGATGGAATGTGTTGCCCTTTTAATGATGGAATGTGTTGCCCTTTAATGATGGAATGTGTTGCCCTTTAATGATGATGGAATGTGTTGCCCTTTTAATGATGGAATGTGTTGCCCTTTAATGATGGAATGTGTTGCCCTTTAATGATGGAATGTGTTGCCCTTTAATGATGGAATGTGTTGCCTTTTAATGATGGAATGTGTTGCCCTTTAATGATGGAATGTGTTGCCCTTTAATGATGGAATGTGTTGCCCTTTGATGGAATGTGTTGCCCTTTAATGATGGAATGTGTTGATGGAATGTGTTGCCCTTTAATGATGGAATGTGTTGCCCTTTAATGATGGAATGTGTTGCCCTTTAATGATGGAATGTGTTGCCCTTTAATGATGGAATGTGTTTTTAATGATGGAATGTGTTGCCCTTTAATGATGAATGTGTTGCCCTTTTTAATGATGGAATGTGTTGCCCTTTAATTATGGAATGTGTTGCCCTTTTAATGATGGAATGTGTTTGCCCTTTAATGATGGAATGTGTTGCCCTTTAATGATGGAATGTGTTGCCCTTTTTAATGATGGAATGTGTTGCCCTTTTAATGATGGAATGTGTTGCCTTTTAATGATGGAATGTGTTGCCCTTTTAATGATGGAATGTGTTGCCCTTTAATGATGGAATGTGTTGCCCTTTTTAATGATGGAATGTGTTGCCTTTTAATGATGGAATGTGTTGCCTTTTAATGATGGAATGTGTTGCCCTTTAATGATGGAATGTGTTGCCCTTTTAATGATGGAATGTGTTGCCCTTTTAATGATGGAATGTGTTGCCCTTTTAATGATGGAATGTGTTGCCTTTTAATGATGGAATGTGTTGCCCTTTAATGATGGAATGTGTTGCCCTTTTTAATGATGGAATGTGTTGCCCTTTTTGATGGAATGATGGGAATGTGTTGCCCTTTTTAATGATGGAATGTGTTGCCCTTTAATGATGGAATGTGTTGCCCTTTAATGATGGAATGTGTTGCCCTTTAATGATGGAATGTGTTGCCCTTTAATGATGGAATGTGTTGCCCTTTTAATGATGGAATGTGTTGCCCTTTTAATGATGGAATGTGTTGCCTTTTAATGATGGAATGTGTTGCCCTTTTAATGATGGAATGTGTTGCCCTTTTAATGATGGAATGTGTTGCCTTTTTAATGATGGAATGTGTTGCCCTTTAATGATGGAATGTGTTGCCCTTTTTAATGATGGAATGTGTTGCCTTTTTAATGATGGAATGTGTTGCCCTTTAATGATGGAATGTGTTGCCCTTTTTAATGATGGAATGTGTTGCCCTTTAATTATGGAATGTGTTGCCCTTTAATGATGGAATGTGTTGCCCTTTTTAATGATGGAATGTGTTGCCCTTTAATGATGGAATGTGTTGCCTTTTTAATGATGGAATGTGTTGCCCTTTAATGATGGAATGTGTTGCCCTTTTAATGATGGAATGTGTTGCCCTTTAATGATGGAATGTGTTGCCTTTTTAATGATGGAATGTGTTGCCCTTTAATGATGGAATGTGTTGCCCTTTAATGATGGAATGTGTTGCCCTTTTAATGATGGAATGTGTTGCCCTTTAATGATGGAATGTGTTGCCTTTTTAATGATGGAATGTGTTGCCTTTTTAATGATGGAATGTGTTGCCCTTTAATGATGGAATGTGTTGCCCTTTTTAATGATGGAATGTGTTGCCTTTTTAATGATGGAATGTGTTGCCCTTTAATGATGGAATGTGTTGCCCTTTAATGATGGAATGTGTTGCCCTTTTTAATGATGGAATGTGTTGCCCTTTAATTATGGAATGATGGAATGTGTTGCCCTTTTAATGATGGAATGTGTTGCCCTTTTAATGATGGAATGTGTTGCCCTTTAATGATGGAATGTGTTGCCCTTTAATGATGGAATGTGTTGCCCTTTAATGATGGAATGTGTTGCCCTTTTTAATGATGGAATGTGTTGCCTTTTTAATGATGGAATGTGTTGCCCTTTTAATGATGGAATGTGTTGCCCTTTTTAATGATGGAATGTGTTGCCTTTTTAATGATGGAATGTGTTGCCCCTTTTAATGATGGAATGGAATGATGGAATGTGCCCTTTTAATGATGGAATGTGTTGCCCTTTTAATGATGGAATGTGTTGCCCTTTTAATGATGGAATGTGTTGCCCTTTTAATGATGGAATGTGTTGCCTTTTAATGATGGAATGTGTTGCCCTTTTAATGATGGAATGTGTTGCCCTTTTAATGATGGAATGTGTTGCCCTTTAATGATGGAATGTGTTGCCCTTTTAATGATGGAATGTGTTGCCCTTTAATGATGGAATGTGTTGCCCTTTAATGATGGAATGTGTTTGCCCTTTAATGATGGAATGTGTTGCCCTTTTAATGATGGAATGTGTTGCCCTTTTTAATGATGATGGAATGTGTTGCCTTTTAATGATGGAATGTGTTGCCCTTTAATGATGGAATGTGTTGCCCTTTTAATGATGGAATGTGTTGCCCTTTTAATGATGGAATGGAATGGAATGTTGCCCTTTTAATGATGGAATGTGTTGCCCTTTTTAATGATGGAATGTGTTGCCCTTTTAATGATGGAATGTGTTGCCCTTTTAATGATGGAATGTGTTGCCCTTTTTAATGATGGAATGTGTTGCCCTTTAATGATGGAATGTGTTGCCCTTTTAATGATGGAATGTGTTGCCCTTTAATGATGGAATGTGTTGCCCTTTAATGATGGAATGTGTTGCCCTTTAATGATGGAATGTGTTGCCCTTTAATGATGGAATGTGTTGCCCTTTAATGATGGAATGTGTTGCCCTTTAATGATGGAATGTGTTGCCCTTTTAATGATGGAATGTGTTGCCCTTTATGATGGAATGTGCCCTTTAATGATGGAATGTGTTGCCCTTTTAATGATGGAATGTGTTGCCCTTTAATGATGGAATGGAAATGATGGAATGTGTTGCCCTTTTGATGGAATGATGGAATGTGTTGCCCTTTAATGATGGAATGTGTTGCCTTTTAATGATGGAATGCCCTTTAATGATGGAATGTGTTGCCCTTTAATGATGGAATGTGTTGCCCTTTAATGATGGAATGTGTTGCCCTTTTAATGATGGAATGTGTTGCCCTTTTAATTATGGAATGTGTTGCCCTTTAATGATGGAATGTGTTGCCCTTTAATGATGGAATGTGTTGCCCTTTAATGATGGAATGTGTTGCCTTTTTAATGATGGAATGTGTTGCCCTTTTAATGATGGAATGTGTTGCCCTTTAATGATGGAATGTGTTGCCCTTTAATGATGGAATGTGTTGCCCTTTTTAATGATGGAATGTGTTGCCCTTTAATGATGGAATGTGTGATGGAATGTGTTGCCCTTTAATGATGGAATGTGTTGCCCTTTTTAATGATGGAATGTGTTGCCCTTTAATGATGGAATGTGTTGCCCTTTAATGATGGAATGTGTTGCCCTTTAATGATGGAATGTGTTGCCTTTTAATGATGGAATGTGTTGCCCTTTAATGATGGAATGTGTTGCCCTTTTAATGATGGAATGTGTTGCCCTTTAATGATGGAATGTGTTGCCCTTTTAATGATGGAATGTGTTGCCTTTTTAATGATGGAATGTGTTGCCTTTAATGATGGAATGTGTTGCCCTTTTAATGATGGAATGTGTTGCCTTTAATGATGGAATGTGTTGCCTTTTTAATGATGGAATGTGTTGCCCTTTAATGATGGAATGTGTTGCCCTTTTTAATGATGGAATGTGTTGCCCTGGAATTGTTGCCCTTTTTAATGATGGAATGTGTTGCCCTTTAATGATGGAATGTGTTGCCTTTTAATGATGGAATGTGTTGCCCTTTTAATGATGGAATGTGATGGAATGTGTTGCCTTTTTAATGATGGAATGTGTTGCCCTTTAATGATGGAATGTGTTGCCCTTTTAATGATGGAATGTGTTGCCCTTTAATGATGGAATGATGGAATTGCCCTTTTTAATGATGGAATGTGTTGCCCTTTAATGATGGAATGTGTTGCCCTTTTAATGATGGAATGTGTTGCCCTTTAATGATGGAATGTGTTGCCCTTTAATGATGGAATGTGTTGCCTTTTTAATGATGGAATGTGTTGCCCTTTTAATGATGGAATGTGTTGCCCTTTTAATGATGGAATGTGTTGCCCTTTAATGATGGAATGTGTTGCCCTTTAATGATGGAATGTGTTGCCCTTTAATGATGGAATGTGTTGCCCTTTAATGATGGAATGTGTTGCCCTTTAATTATGGAATGTGTTGCCCTTTAATTATGGAATGTGTTGCCTTTTTAATGATGGAATGTGTTGCCCTTTTAATGATGGAATGTGTTGCCCTTTAATGATGGAATGTGTTGCCCTTTAATGATGGAATGTGTTGCCCTTTTAATGATGGAATGTGTTGCCCTTTAATGATGGAATGTGTTGCCTTTTTAATGATGGAATGATGGAATTGCCCTTTTTAATGATGGAATGTGTTGCCCTTTAATGATGGAATGTGTTGCCCTTTTAATGATGGAATGTGTTGAATGGAATGTGTTGCCCTTTTAATGATGGAATGTGTTGCCTTTTTAATGATGGAATGTGTTGCCCTTTTTAATGATGGAATGATGGAATTGCCCTTTAATGATGGAATGTGTTGCCCTTTTTAATGATGGAATGTGTTGCCCTTTAATGATGGAATGTGTTGCCCTTTTAATGATGGAATGTGTTGCCCTTTAATGATGGAATGTGTTGCCCTTTAATGATGGAATGTGTTGCCCTTTAATGATGGAATGTGTTGCCCTTTAATGATGGAATGTGTTGCCCTTTAATTTGTAATGATGGAATGTGTTGCCCTTTAATGATGGAATGTGTTGCCCTTTTTAATGATGGAATGTGTTGCCCTTTTAATGATGGAATGTGTTGCCCTTTAATGATGGAATGTGTTGCCCTTTAATGATGGAATGTGTTGCCCTTTAATGATGGAATGTGTTGCCCTTTAATGATGGAATGTGTTGCCCTTTTAATGATGGAATGTGTTGCCCTTTAATGATGGAATGTGTTGCCCTTTAATGATGGAATGTGTTGCCCTTTAATGATGGAATGTGTTGCCCTTTTAATGATGGAATGTGTTGCCCTTTAATGATGGAATGTGTTGCCCTTTAATGATGGAATGTGTTGCCCTTTAATGATGGAATGTGAATGATGTTGCCCTTTAATGATGGAATGTGTTGCCCTTTAATGATGGAATGTGTTGCCCTTTTAATGATGGAATGTGTTGCCCTTTAATGATGGAATGTGTTGCCCTTTAATGATGGAATGTGTTGCCCTTTTAATGATGGAATGTGTTGCCCTTTAATGATGGAATGTGTTGCCCTTTAATGATGGAATGTGTTGCCCTTTAATGATGGAATGTGTTGCCCTTTAATGATGGAATGTGTTGCCCTTTTAATGATGGAATGTGTTGCCCTTTAATGATGGAATGTGTTGCCCTTTTAATGATGGAATGTGTTGCCCTTTTTAATGATGGAATGTGTTGCCCTTTAATGATGGAATGTGTTGCCCTTTTTAATGATGGAATGTGTTGCCCTTTTAATGATGGAATGTGTTGCCCTTTAATGATGGAATGTGTTGCCCTTTAATGATGGAATGTGTTGCCCTTTAATGATGGAATGTGTTGCCCCCTTTTTAATGATGGAATGTGTTGCCCTTTTTAATGATGGAATGTGTTGCCTTTTAATGATGGAATGTGTTGCCCTTTTTAATGATGGAATGTGTTGCCCTTTTGATGGAATGATGGAATGTGTTGCCCTTTTTAATGATGGAATGTGTTGCCCTTTTAATGATGGAATGTGTTGCCCTTTAATGATGGAATGTGTTGCCCTTTAATGATGGAATGTGTTGCCCTTTTAATGATGGAATGTGTTGCCTTTTAATGATGGAATGTGTTGCCCTTTTAATGATGGAATGTGTTGCCCTTTAATGATGGAATGTGTTGCCTTTTAATGATGGAATGTGTTGCCCTTTAATGATGGAATGTGTTGCCCTTTAATGATGGAATGTGTTGCCCTTTAATGATGGAATGTGTTGCCCTTTAATGATGGAATGATGGAATTGCCTTTTTAATGATGGAATGTGTTGCCCTTTTAATGATGGAATGTGTTGCCCTTTAATGATGGAATGTGTTGCCCTTTAATGATGGAATGTGTTGCCCTTTAATGATGGAATGTGTTGCCCTTTAATGATGGAATGTGTTGCCCTTTAATGATGGAATGTGTTGCCCTTTAATGATGGAATGTGTTGCCCTTTAATGATGGAATGTGTTGCCCTTTAATGATGGAATGTGTTGCCCTTTAATGATGGAATGTGTTGCCCTTTAATGATGGAATGTGTTGCCCTTTTAATGATGGAATGTGTTGCCCTTTAATGATGGAATGTGTTGATGGAATGTGTTGCCCTTTAATGATGGAATGTGTTGCCCTTTTAATGATGGAATGGAATGATGGAATTGTTGCCCTTTAATTATGGAATGTGTTGCCCTTTAATGATGGAATGTGTTGCCCTTTAATGATGGAATGTGTTGCCCTTTAATGATGGAATGATGGAATGTGTTGCCCTTTTAATGATGGAATGTGTTGCCTTTTTTGGAATGATGGAATGTGTTGCCCTTTAATGATGGAATGTGTTGCCCTTTAATGATGGAATGTGTTGCCCTTTAATGATGGAATGTGTTGCCCTTTAATGATGGAATGTGTTGCCTTTTAATGATGGAATGTGTTGCCCTTTAATGATGGAATGTTTGCCCTTTAATGATGGAATGTGTTGCCCTTTTTAATGATGGAATGTGTTGCCCTTTAATGATGGAATGTGTTGCCCTTTAATGATGGAATGTGTTGCCCTTTAATGATGGAATGTGTTGCCCTTTAATGATGGAATGTGTTGCCTTTTTAATGATGGAATGTGTTGCCCTTTAATGATGGAATGTGTTGCCCTTTTAATGATGGAATGTGTTGCCTTTTTAATGATGGAATGTGTTGCCCTTTAATGATGGAATGTGTTGCCTTTTTAATGATGGAATGTGTTGCCCTTTAATGATGGAATGTGTTGCCCTTTAATGATGGAATGTGTTGCCTTTTTAATGATGGAATGTGTTGCCCTTTAATGATGGAATGTGTTGCCTTTTTAATGATGGAATGTGTTGCCCTTTAATGATGGAATGTGTTGCCCTTTAATGATGGAATGTGTTGCCTTTTTAATGATGGAATGTGTTGCCCTTTAATGATGGAATGTGTTGCCCTTTTAATGATGGAATGTGTTGCCCTTTAATGATGGAATGTGTTGCCCTTTAATGATGGAATGTGTTGCCCTTTAATGATGGAATGTGTTGCCTTTTTAATGATGGAATGTGTTGCCCTTTAATGATGGAATGTGTTGCCCTTTTAATGATGGAATGTGTTGCCCTTTAATGATGGAATGTGTTGCCCTTTTAATGATGGAATGTGTTGCCCTTTTAATGATGGAATGTGTTGCCCTTTTAATGATGGAATGTGTTGCCCTTTAATGATGGAATGTGTTGCCCTTTTAATGAATGATGGAATGTGTTGCCCTTTTAATGATGGAATGTGTTGCCTTTTAATGATGGAATGTGTTGCCCTTTAATGATGGAATGTGTTGCCCTTTAATGATGGAATGTTTGCCCTTTAATGATGGAATGTGTTGCCCTTTTTAATGATGGAATGTGTTGCCCTTTAATGATGGAATGTGTTGCCCTTTAATGATGGAATGTGTTGCCCTTTTAATGATGGAATGTGTTGCCCTTTAATGATGGAATGTGTTGCCCTTTAATGATGGAATGTGTTGCCCTTTTAATGATGGAATGTGTTGCCTTTTAATGATGGAATGTGTTGCCCTTTTAATGATGGAATGTGTTGCCCTTTAATGATGGAATGATGGAATGTGTTGCCCTTTAATGATGGAATGTGTTGCCCTTTAATGATGGAATGTGTTGCCCTTTTAATGATGGAATGTGTTGCCCTTTTAATGATGGAATGTGTTGCCCCTTTTTAATGATGGAATGTGTTGCCCTTTTAATGATGGAATGTGTTGCCCTTTTAATGATGGAATGTGTTGCCCTTTAATGATGGAATGTGTTGCCCTTTTAATGATGGAATGTGTTGCCCTTTAATGATGGAATGTGTTGCCCTTTAATGATGGAATGCCTTTTAATGATGGAATGTGTTGCCCTTTAATGATGGAATGTGTTGCCTTTTAATGATGGAATGTGTTGCCCTTTAATGATGGAATGTGTTGCCTTTTAATGATGGAATGTGTTGCCCTTTAATGATGGAATGTGTTGCCCTTTTAATGATGGAATGTGTTGCCCTTTAATGATGGAATGTGTTGCCCTTTTAATGATGGAATGTGTTGCCCTTTAATGATGGAATGTGTTGCCCTTTAATGATGGAATGTGTTGCCCTTTAATGATGGAATGTGTTGCCCTTTAATGATGGAATGTGTTGCCCTTTAATGATGGAATGTGTTGCCCTTTAATGATGGAATGTGTTGCCCTTTAATGATGGAATGTGTTGCCCTTTTGATGGAATGAATGATGAATGTGTTGCCCTTTAATGATGGAATGTGTTGCCTTTTTAATGATGGAATGTGTTGCCCTTTTTAATGATGGAATGTGTTGCCCTTTAATGATGGAATGTGTTGCCCTTTAATGATGGAATGTGTTGCCCTTTAATGATGGAATGTGTTGCCCTTTAATGATGGAATGTGTTGCCCTTTTAATGATGGAATGTGTTGCCCTTTAATGATGGAATGTGTTGCCTTTTATGGAATGTGTTGCCCTTTAATGATGGAATGTGTTGCCCTTTAATGATGGAATGTGTTGCCCTTTTAATGATGGAATGTGTTGCCCTTTAATGATGGAATGTGTTGCCCTTTGATGGAATGTGTTGCCCTTTAATGATGGAATGTGTTGCCCTTTAATGATGGAATGTGTTGCCCTTTAATGATGGAATGTGTTGCCCTTTAATGATGGAATGTGTTGCCCTTTAATGATGGAATGTGTTGCCCTTTTAATGATGGAATGTGTTGCCCTTTAATGATGGAATGTGTTGCCCTTTAATGATGGAATGTGTTGCCCTTTAATGATGGAATGTGTTGCCCTTTAATGATGGAATGTGTTGCCCTTTAATGATGGAATGTGTTGCCCTTTTTAATGATGGAATGTGTTGCCCTTTAATGATGGAATGTGTTGCCCTTTTAATGATGGAATGTGTTGCCCTTTAATGATGGAATGTGTTGCCCTTTAATGATGGAATGTGTTGCCCTTTTTAATGATGGAATGTGTTGCCCTTTTAATGATGGAATGTGTTGCCCTTTTAATGATGGAATGTGTTGCCCTTTTAATGATGGAATGTGTTGCCCTTTTAATGATGGAATGTGTTGCCCTTTAATGATGGAATGTGTTGCCCTTTAATGATGGAATGTGTTGCCCTTTTTGATGGAATGATGGAATGTGTTGCCCTTTTAATGATGGAATGTGTTGCCCTTTTTTCAATGATGGAATGTGTTGCCCTTTTAATGATGGAATGTGTTGCCCTTTTAATGATGGAATGTGTTGCCCTTTAATGATGGAATGTGTTGCCCTTTAATGATGGAATGTGTTGCCCTTTTAATGATGGAATGTGTTGCCCTTTTAATGATGGAATGTGTTGCCCTTTAATGATGGAATGTGTTGCCCTTTAATGATGGAATGTGTTGCCCTTTTTAATGATGGAATGTGTTGCCCTTTAATGATGGAATGTGTTGCCCTTTTTAATGAATGATGGAATGTGTTGCCCTTTAATGATGGAATGTGTTGCCCTTTAATGATGGAATGTGTTGCCCTTTTAATGATGGAATGTGTTGCCCTTTTGATGGAATGATGGAATGTGTTGCCCTTTAATGATGGAATGTGTTGCCCTTTTTAATGATGGAATGTGTTGCCCTTTAATGATGGAATGTGTTGCCCTTTAATGATGGAATGTGTTGCCCTTTAATGATGGAATGTGTTGCCCTTTAATGATGGAATGTGTTGCCCTTTAATGATGGAATGTGTTGCCCTTTAATGATGGAATGTGTTGCCCTTTTAATGATGGAATGTGTTGCCCTTTAATGATGGAATGTGTTGCCCTTTTAATGATGGAATGTGTTGCCCTTTAATGATGGAATGTGTTGCCCTTTTTGGAATGATGGAATGTGTTGCCCTTTAATGATGGAATGTGTTGCCCTTTAATGATGGAATGTGTTGCCCTTTAATGATGGAATGTGTTGCCCTTTAATGATGGAATGATGGGAATGTGTTGCCCTTTTAATGATGGAATGTGTTGCCCTTTAATGATGGAATGTGTTGCCCTTTTGAATGATGGAATGTGTTGCCCTTTAATGATGGAATGTGTTGCCCTTTAATGATGGAATGTGAATGATGGAATGTGCCCTTTTAATGATGGAATGTGTTGCCCTTTAATGATGGAATGTGTTGCCCTTTAATGATGGAATGAATGATGGAATGTGCCCTTTTTAATGATGGAATGTGTTGCCCTTTATGGATGATGATGGAATGTGTTGCCCTTTTAATGATGGAATGCCCTTTAATGATGGAATGTGTTGCCCTTTTAATGATGGAATGTGTTGCCCTTTAATGATGGAATGTGTTGCCCTTTTAATGATGGAATGTGTTGCCCTTTAATGAATGATGGAATGTGTTGCCCTTTAATGATGGAATGTGTTGCCCTTTTAATGATGGAATGTGTTGCCCTTTAATGATGGAATGTGTTGCCCTTTTAATGATGGAATGTGTTGCCCTTTAATGATGGAATGTGTTGCCCTTTTAATGATGGAATGTGTTGCCCTTTTAATGATGGAATGTGTTGCCCTTTTAATGATGGAATGTGTTGCCTTTTTAATGATGGAATGTGTTGCCCTTTAATGATGGAATGTGTTGCCTTTTTAATGATGGAATGTGTTGCCCTTTTAATGATGGAATGTGTTGCCCTTTAATGATGGAATGTGTTGCCCTTTAATGATGGAATGTGTTGCCCTTTAATGATGGAATGTGTTGCCCTTTTAATGATGGAATGTGTTGCCCTTTTAATGATGGAATGTGTTGCCCTTTAATGATGGAATGAATGATGGAATGTGTTGCCCTTTAATGATGGAATGTGTTGCCCTTTAATGATGGAATGTGTTGCCCTTTAATGATGGAATGTGTTGCCCTTTTAATGATGGAATGTGTTGCCCTTTAATGATGGAATGTGTTGCCCTTTTAATGATGGAATGTGCCCTTTTAATGATGGAATGTGTTGCCCTTTAATGATGGAATGTGTTGCCCTTTAATGATGGAATGTGTTGCCCTTTAATGATGGAATGTGTTGCCCTTTTTAATGATGGAATGTGTTGCCCTTTTAATGATGGAATGTGTTGCCCTTTTTGCCCTTTAATGATGGAATGTGTTGCCCTTTTAATGATGGAATGTGTTGCCCTTTTAATGATGGAATGTGTTGCCCTTTAATGATGGAATGTGTTGCCCTTTAATGATGGAATGTGTTGCCCTTTAATGATGGAATGTGTTGCCCTTTTTAATGATGGAATGTGTTGCCCTTTTTAATGATGGAATGTGTTTTAATGATGGAATGTGTTGCCCTTTAATGATGGAATGTGTTGCCCTTTAATGATGGAATGTGTTGCCTTTTAATGATGGAATGTGTTGCCCTTTTAATGATGGAATGTGTTGCCCTTTAATGATGGAATGTGTTGCCCTTTAATGATGGAATGTGTTGCCTTTTAATGATGGAATGTGTTGCCCTTTTTAATGATGGAATGTGTGCCTTTTAATGATGGAATGTGTTGCCCTTTAATGATGGAATGTGTTGCCCTTTTTAATGATGGAATGTGTTGCCCTTTTTAATGATGGAATGTGTTGCCCTTTAATGATGGAATGTGTTGCCCTTTTAATGATGGAATGTGTTGCCCTTTAATGATGGAATGTGTTGCCCTTTTTAATGATGGAATGTGTTGCCCTTTAATGATGGAATGTGTTGCCCTTTAATGATGGAATGTGTTGCCCTTTAATGATGGAATGTGTTGCCCTTTAATGATGGAATGTGTTGCCCTTTAATGATGGAATGTGTTGCCCTTTTAATGATGGAATGAATGATGGAATGTGTTGCCCTTTAATGATGGAATGTGTTGCCCTTTTTAATGATGGAATGTGTTGCCCTTTTAATGATGGAATGTGTTGCCCTTTTTAATGATGGAATGTGTTGCCCTTTAATGATGGAATGTGTTGCCCTTTTTAATGATGGAATGTGTTGCCCTTTTAATGATGGAATGTGTTGCCCTTTAATGATGGAATGTGTTGCCCTTTTAATGATGGAATGTGTTGCCCTTTAATGATGGAAATGATGGAATGTGTTGCCCTTTTAATGATGGAATGTGTTGCCCTTTAATGATGGAATGTGTTGCCCTTTAATGATGGAATGTGTTGCCCTTTTTAATGATGGAATGTGTTGCCCTTTTTAATGATGGAATGTGTTGCCCTTTTAATGATGGAATGTGTTGCCTTTAATGATGGAATGTGTTGCTTTTAATGATGGAATGTGTTGCCCTTTTAATGATGGAATGTGTTGCCCTTTAATGATGGAATGTGTTGCCCTTTAATGATGGAATGTGTTGCCCTTTTAATGATGGAATGTGTTGCCTTTTTTATGATGGAATGTGTTGCCCTTTAATGATGGAATGTGTTGCCCTTTTAATGATGGAATGTGTTGCCCTTTAATGATGGAATGTGTTGCCCTTTTAATGATGGAATGTGTTGCCCTTTTAATGATGGAATGTGTTGCCCTTTAATGATGGAATGTGTTGCCCTTTTAATGATGGAATGTGTTGCCCTTTTAATGATGGAATGTGTTGCCCTTTTTAATGATGGAATGTGTTGCCCTTTAATGATGGAATGTGTTGCCCTTTTAATGATGGAATGTGTTGCCCTTTAATGATGGAATGTGTTGCCTTTTAATGATGGAATGTGTTGCCCTTTAATGATGGAATGTGTTGCCCTTTTAATGATGGAATGTGTTGCCTTTTTAATGATGGAATGTGTTGCCTTTTTAATGATGGAATGTGTTGCCTTTTAATGATGGAATGTGTTGCCCTTTTAATGATGGAATGTGTTGCCCTTTTAATGATGGAATGTGTTGCCCTTTTTAATGATGGAATGTGTTGATGGAATGTGTTGCCCTTTAATGATGGAATGTGTTGCCCTTTAATGATGGAATGTGTTGCCCTTTTAATGATGGAATGTGTTGCCCTTTAATGATGGAATGTGTTGCCCTTTTGAATGATGGAATGTGTTGCCCTTTTAATGATGGAATGTGTTGCCCTTTTTAATGATGGAATGTGTTGCCCTTTTTAATGATGGAATGTGTTGCCCTTTTAATGATGGAATGTGTTGCCCTTTTAATGATGGAATGTGTTGCCCTTTTAATGATGGAATGTGTTGCCCTTTTAATGATGGAATGTGTTGCCCTTTAATGATGGAATGTGTTGCCCTTTTAATGATGGAATGTGTTGCCTTTTTAATGATGGAATGTGTTGCCCTTTTAATGATGGAATGTGTTGCCCTTTAATGATGGAATGTGTTGCCCTTTTGATGGAATGTGTTGCCCTTTTAATGATGGAATGTGTTGCCCTTTTTAATGATGGAATGTGGAATTGCCCTTTAATGATGGAATGTGTTGCCCTTTAATGATGGAATGTGTTGCCCTTTTTAATGATGGAATGTGTTGCCCTTTTAATGATGGAATGTGTTGCCCTTTAATGATGGAATGTGTTGCCCTTTAATGATGGAATGTGTTGCCCTTTAATGATGGAATGTGTTGCCTTTTAATGATGGAATGTGTTGCCTTTTTAATGATGGAATGTGTTGCCCTTTTTAATGATGGAAATGTGTTGCCCTTTTAATGATGGAATGTGTTGCCCTTTTTAATGATGGAATGTGTTGCCTTTTAATGATGGAATGTGTTGCCTTTTAATGATGGAATGTGTTGCCCTTTAATGATGGAATGTGTTGCCTTTTAATGATGGAATGTGTTGCCCTTTTAATGATGGAATGTGTTGCCCTTTTAATGATGGAATGTGTTGCCCTTTAATGATGGAATGTGTTGCCTTTTTAATGATGGAATGTGTTGCCCTTTTAATGATGGAATGTGTTGCCCTTTAATGATGGAATGTGTTGCCCTTTTAATGATGGAATGTGTTGCCCTTTTTGAATGATGGAATGTGTTGCCCTTTTAATGATGGAATGTGTTGCCTTTAATGATGGAATGTGTTGCCCTTTTTAATGATGGAATGTGTTGCCCTTTTAATGATGGAATGTGTTGCCCTTTTAATGATGGAATGTGTTGCCCTTTAATGATGGAATGTGTTGCCCTTTAATGATGGAATGTGTTGCCCTTTAATGATGGAATGTGTTGCCTTTTAATGATGGAATGTGTTGCCCTTTTTAATGATGGAATGTGTTGCCCTTTTTAATGATGGAATGTGTTGCCCTTTAATGATGGAATGTGTTGCCCTTTTAATGATGGAATGGAATGTGTTGCCCTTTAATGATGGAATGTGTTGCCCTTTAATGATGGAATGTGTTGCCCTTTAATGATGGAATGTGTTGCCCTTTTAATGATGGAATGTGTTGCCCTTTTAATGATGGAATGTGTTGCCCTTTAATGATGGAATGTGTTGCCCTTTTTAATGATGGAATGTGTTGCCCTTTAATTATGGAATGGAATGATGGAATTAATGATGGAATGTGTTGCCCTTTTTAATGATGGAATGTGTTGCCCTTTAATGATGGAATGTGTTGCCCTTTAATGATGGAATGTGTTGCCTTTTAATGATGGAATGTGTTGCCTTTTTAATGATGGAATGTGTTGCCTTTAATGATGGAATGTGTTGCCCTTTAATGATGGAATGTGTTGCCCTTTTAATGATGGAATGTGTTGCCCTTTAATTGGAATGTGTTGCCCTTTAATGATGGAATGGAATGATGGAATGTGTTGCCCTTTTTAATGATGGAATGTGTTGCCCTTTTTAATGATGGAATGTGTTGCCTTTAATGATGGAATGTGTTGCCCTTTTAATGATGGAATGTGTTGCCCTTTTTAATGATGGAATGTGTTGCCCTTTAATGATGGAATGTGTTGCCCTTTTAATGATGGAATGTGTTGCCCTTTTTAATGATGGAATGTGTTGCCCTTTTAATGATGGAATGTGTTGCCTTTTAATGATGGAATGTGTTGCCCTTTAATGATGGAATGTGTTGCCCTTTTAATGATGGAATGATGGGAATGTGTTGCCCTTTTTAATGATGGAATGTGTTGCCCTTTAATGATGGAATGTGTTGCCTTTTTAATGATGGAATGTGTTGCCCTTTTAATGAATGATGGAATGTGTTGCCCTTTTTAATGATGGAATGTGTTGCCCTTTTTAATGATGGAATGTGTTGCCCTTTAATGATGGAATGTGTTGCCCTTTTAATGATGGAATGTGTTGCCCTTTAATGATGGAATGTGTTGCCCTTTTAATGATGGAATGTGTTGCCCTTTAATGATGGAATGTGATGGAATTGCCCTTTTTAATGATGGAATGTGTTGCCCTTTAATGATGGAATGTGTTGCCCTTTAATGATGGAATGTGTTGCCCTTTTAATGATGGAATGTGTTGCCCTTTTTAATGATGGAATGTGTTGCCCTTTTTAATGATGGAATGTGTTGCCCTTTTAATGATGGAATGTGTTGCCCTTTTAATGATGGAATGTGTTGCCCTTTAATGATGGAATGTGTTGCCCTTTTAATGATGGAATGTGTTGCCCTTTTAATGATGGAATGTGTTGCCTTTTTAATGATGGAATGTGTTGCCCTTTAATGATGGAATGTGTTGCCCTTTAATGATGGAATGTGTTGCCCTTTAATGATGGAATGTGCCCTTTAATGATGGAATGTGTTGCCCTTTTAATGATGGAATGTGTTGCCCTTTAATGATGGAATTGCCCTTTTAATGATGGAATGTGTTGCCCTTTAATGATGGAATGTGTTGCCTTTTAATGATGGAATGTGTTGCCCTTTAATGATGGAATGTGTTGCCCTTTAATGATGGAATGTGTTGCCCTTTAATGATGGAATGTGTTGCCTTTTTAATGATGGAATGTGTTGCCCTTTAATGATGGAATGTGTTGCCTTTTAATGATGGAATGTGGAATGTGTTGCCCTTTTTAATGATGGAATGTGTTGCCCTTTTTAATGATGGAATGTGTTGCCCTTTTAATGATGGAATGTGTTGCCCTTTTTAATGATGGAATGTGTTGCCCTTTTAATGATGGAATGTGTTGCCCTTTTTAATGATGGAATGTGTTGCCCTTTTTAATGATGGAATGTGTTGCCCTTTTAATGATGGAATGTGTTGCCCTTTAATGATGGAATGTGTTGCCTTTTAATGATGGAATGTGTTGCCCTTTAATGATGGAATGTGTTGCCCTTTTAATGATGGAATGTGTTGCCTTTTAATGATGGAATGTGTTGCCTTTTAATGATGGAATGTGTTGCCCTTTTAATGATGGAATGTGTTGCCCTTTTAATGATGGAATGTGTTGCCCTTTAATGATGGATGGAATGTGTTGCCCTTTAATTATGGAATGTGTTGCCCTTTTAATGATGGAATGTGTTGCCCTTTAATGATGGAATGTGTTGCCCTTTATGGAAATGAATGATGGAATGTGTTGCCCTTTTAATGATGGAATGTGTTGCCCTTTTTAATTATGGAATGTGTTGCCCTTTAATGATGGAATGTGTTGCCCTTTAATGATGGAATGTGTTGCCCTTTAATTATGGAATGTGTTGCCCTTTAATGATGGAATGTGTTGCCCTTTAATGATGGAATGTGTTGCCCTTTAATTATGGAATGTGTTGCCTTTTAATTAATGAATGATGGAATGTGTTGCCCTTTAATGATGGAATGTGTTGCCCTTTAATGATGGAATGTGTTGCCCTTTAATGATGGAATGTGTTGCCCTTTTGATGGAATGAATTATGGAATGTGTTGCCCTTTTAATGATGGAATGTGTTGCCCTTTTAATGATGGAATGTGTTGATGGAATGTGTTGCCTTTAATGTGGAATTGCCCTTTAATGATGGAATGTGTTGCCCTTTTTAATGAATGATGGAATGTGTTGCCCTTTAATGATGGAATGTGTTGCCCTTTTATGGAAATAATGATGGAATGTGTTGCCCTTTTTAATGATGGAATGTGTTTGCCCTTTTTAATGATGGAATGTGTTGCCCTTTAATGATGGAATGTGTTGCCCTTTAATGATGGAATGTGTTGCCTTTTAATTATGGAATGTGTTGCCTTTGATGGAATGTTGCCTTTTAATGATGGAATGTGTTGCCTTTTAAATGTAATGATGGAATGTGTTGCCTTTTATGGAATGTGTTGCCCTTAATTATGGAATGTGTTGCCCCCCTTTTAATGATGGAATGTGTTGCCTTTTAATGGGAATGTGTTGCCCTTTTAATGATGGAATGTGTTGCCCTTTAATGAGGGAATGTGTTGCCCTTTAA
>NW_026289791.1:0-9991 GCF_023373465.1 Oncorhynchus keta | reverse complement strand
TGGGATCAGTACAGGATGTTTAGACCATCATCCTCAATACGACATGCTAATCAATAAGTGGCAACCTCTATTGACAAGAACTGTGAGAAATACAGAAACATTACAACGTGCTTGTAAAGTGTTATGGTTGACGTCATATCTCCTTAAAATGCCTTGCAGATAGCCAATGGTTGAGAGGAAAGGATCAGTCATCAGTCTCAAGGGTACAGTGGCACAGCTCAAACCAACCAATCACACGACTCCAGGAACAAAACACCGCACTGCAAACCTAGTTCACTTTCATTCTAAATTCCTGAATCCAATGTTAACTAAATAAATACTATGTACATATATCACATTCTGCACATAGAATCCAGTAAATATAACAGGAGAACTTCTTACGGTGAGACAAAATCTAGAAGATTCCGTCAATACTGTCTCGGTTAAAAAATAGGAAAAATTAAATAAATTAAACAGAAAAGCAACTTCATAAAATTTTAACACCAAATATAATAATATCAAACTGTACATCTACTTGCTCTACCATGCAGAAGGAGTGTTAGATGTCATAGACTGTTGGATAGCATGACTCTGATGACGGTAGGAGTGTTAGATATCATAGACTGTTGGATAGCATGACGCTGATGACGGTAGGAGTGTTAGATGTCAGACTGTTGGATAGCATGACGCTGATGACGGTAGGAGTGTTAGATGTCAGACTGTTGGATAGCATGACGCTGATGACTGTAGGAGTGTTAGATGTCATAGACTGTTGGATAGCATGACGCTGATGACGGTAGGAGTGTTAGATGTCAGACTGTTGGATAGCATGACGCTGATGACGGTAGGAGTGTTAGATGTCATAGACTGTTGGATAGCATGATGCTGATGACGGTAGGAGTGTTACATGTCATAGACTGTTGGATAGCATGACGCTGATGACGGTAGGAGTGTTAGATGTCAGACTGTTGGATAGCATGACGCTGATGACTGTAGGAGTGTTAGATGTCATAGACTGTTGGATAGCATGACGCTGATGACGGTAGGAGTGTTAGATATCATAGACTGTTGGATAGCATGATGCTGATGACGGTAGGAGTGTTAGATGTCATAGACTGTTGGATAGCATGACGCTGATGACGGTAGGAGTGTTAGATGTCATAGACTGTTGGATAGCATGACGCTGATGACGGTAGGAGTGTTAGATGTCAGACTGTTGGATAGCATGACGCTGATGACTGTAGGAGTGTTAGATATCATAGACTGTTGGATAGCATGACGCTGATGACGGTAGGAGTGTTAGATATCATAGACTGTTGGATAGCATGACGCTGATGACGGTAGGAGTGTTAGATGTCATAGACTGTTGGATAGCATGACGCTGATGACGGTAGGAGTGTTAGATGTCATAGACTGTTGGATAGCATGACGCTGATGACGGTAGGAGTGTTAGATGTCATAGACTGTTGGATAGCATGACGCTGATGACGGTAGGAGTGTTAGATATCATAGACTGTTGGATAGCATGACGCTGATTACTGTAGGAGTGTTAGATGTCATAGACTGTTGGATAGCATGACGCTGATGACGGTAGGAGTGTTAGATATCATAGACTGTCGGATAGCATGACGCTGATGACTGTAGGAGTGTTAGATGTCAGACTGTTGGATAGCATGACGCTGATGACGGTAGGAGTGTTAGATGTCATAGACTGTTAAATAGCATGACGCTGATGACGGTAGGAGTGTTAGATATCATAGACTGTTGGATAGCATGACGCTGATTACTGTAGGAGTGTTAGATGTCATAGACTGTTGGATAGCATGACGCTGATGACTGTAGGAGTGTTAGATGTCATAGACTGTTGGATAGCATGACGCTGATGACGGTAGGAGTGTTAGATGTCATAGACTGTTGGATAGCATGACGCTGATGACGGTAGGAGTGTTAGATGTCATAGACTGTTGGATAGCATGACGCTGATGACTGTAGGAGTGTTAGATGTCAGACTGTTGGATAGCATGACGCTGATGACTGTAGGAGTGTTAGATGTCATAGACTGTTGGATAGCATGACGCTGATGACTGTAGGAGTGTTAGATGTCATAGACTGTTGGATAGCATGACGCTGATGACGGTAGGAGTGTTAGATGTCATAGACTGTTGGATAGCATGACGCTGATGACTGTAGGAGTGTTAGATGTCAGACTGTTGGATAGCATGACGCTGATGACTGTAGGAGTGTTAGATGTCATAGACTGTTGGATAGCATGACGCTGATGACTGTAGGAGTGTTAGATGTCATAGACTGTTGGATAGCATGACGCTGATGACGGTAGGAGTGTTAGATGTCATAGACTGTTGGATAGCATGATGCTGATGACGGTAGGAGTGTTAGATGTCATAGACTGTTGGATAGCATGACGCTGATGACGGTAGGAGGGTTAGATGTCATAGACTGTTGGATAGCATGACGCTGATGACGGTAGGAGTGTTAGATGTCATAGACTGTTGGATAGCATGACGCTGATGACGGTAGGAGTGTTAGATGTCATAGACTGTTGGATAGCATGACGCTGATGACGGTAGGAGTGTTAGATGTCATAGACTGTTGGATAGCATGACGCTGATGACGGTAGGAGTGTTAGATGTCATAGACTGTTGGATAGCATGACGCTGATGACTGGTAGGAGTGTTAGATGTCATAGACTGTTGGATAGCATGACGCTGATGACGGTAGGAGTGTTAGATGTCATAGACTGTTGGATAGCATGACGCTGATGACGGTAGGAGTGTTAGATATCATAGACTGTTGGATAGCATGACGCTGATGACGGTAGGAGTGTTAGATGTCATAGACTGTTGGATAGCATGACGCTGATGACTGTAGGAGTGTTAGATGTCATAGACTGTTGGATAGCATGACGCTGATGACGGTAGGAGTGTTAGATGTCATAGACTGTTGGATAGCATGACGCTGATGACGGTAGGAGTGTTAGATGTCATAGACTGTTGGATAGCATGACGCTGATGACGGTAGGAGTGTTAGATGTCATAGACTGTTGGATAGCATGACGCTGATTACGGTAGGAGTGTTAGATGTCATAGACTGTTGGATAGCATGACGCTGATGACGGTAGGAGTGTTAGATGTCATAGACTGTTGGATAGCATGACGCTGATGACGGTAGGAGTGTTAGATGTCATAGACTGTTGGATAGCATGACGCTGATGACGGTAGGAGTGTTAGATGTCATAGACTGTTGGATAGCATGACGCTGATGACGGTAGGAGTGTTAGATGTCATAGACTGTTGGATAGCATGACGCTGATGACTGTAGGAGTGTTAGATGTCATAGACTGTTGGATAGCATGACGCTGATGACGGTAGGAGTGTTAGATGTCATAGACTGTTGGATAGCATGACGCTGATGACGGTAGGAGTGTTAGATATCATAGACTGTTGGATAGCATGACGCTGATGACGGTAGGAGTGTTAGATGTCATAGACTGTTGGATAGCATGACGCTGATGACGGTAGGAGTGTTAGATGTCATAGACTGTTGGATAGCATGACGCTGATGACGGTAGGAGTGTTAGATGTCATAGACTGTTGGATAGCATGACGCTGATGACGGTAGGAGTGTTAGATGTCATAGACTGTTGGATAGCATGACGCTGATGACGGTAGGAGGGTTAGATGTCATAGACTGTTGGATAGCATGACGCTGATGACGGTAGGAGTGTTAGATGTCATAGACTGTTGGATAGCATGATGCTGATGACGGTAGGAGTGTTAGATGTCATAGACTGTTGGATAGCATGACGCTGATGACGGTAGGAGTGTTAGATATCATAGACTGTTGGATAGCATGACGCTGATGACTGTAGGAGTGTTAGATGTCATAGACTGTTGGATAGCATGACGCTGATGACGGTAGGAGTGTTAGATGTCATAGACTGTTGGATAGCATGACGCTGATGACGGTAGGAGTGTTAGATATCATAGACTGTTGGATAGCATGACGCTGATGACGGTAGGAGTGTTAGATGTCATAGACTGTTGGATAGCATGACGCTGATGACGGTAGGAGTGTTAGATGTCATAGACTGTTGGATAGCATGACGCTGATGACGGTAGGAGTGTTAGATGTCATAGACTGTTGGATAGCATGACGCTGATGACGGTAGGAGTGTTAGATGTCATAGACTGTTGGATAGCATGACGCTGATGACGATAGAGCTCAGACAGCCAGTGAGCAGCCAGTAGTGTGTGAGTAGACCGTTACTGCTGTGGAGGAGAGAGGTGGTGGAAAAGATGGTGTCTGTCTTGTTTCTTGGCAACTGCATGTTACAGATGTTTCCTTCACAGCAAGCAGTGCAGACCTGGAATCAGGAGTAGAGATAGAATCACCTTTATTCACCTAGTACGTTAACACGCACACACACAATTTGAATAGATGAAATAGTGCTTTCAGCAAAAATCTAAATATACAGACCGAACACAGACAAACTACAGACAGAACACATACAAACTACAGCCAGAACACATAAACTACAGACCGAACACAGACAGACTACAGACCGTACACAGACAAACTACAGACAAACTACAGACAGACTACAGACCGAACACAGACAAACTACAGACAGTCCACAAACAGAACACAGACAGAGGAATTTCCAGAAAGACATTCAAATAACAACGGCTGAGAAGGGAACAGATTCTTATCCAAGTGAGATCATTCTAAACCAGGGCCTGGGGATTACCATGACAGTGTGGTAAATCACATCAGACACCACAGAGCAGAGAGCCACATTCTGAACTGCAAATATTACTAATAAAAGTTCAAACATCATCTTTCTTTCCATACATGCTGTATGTGTGTCCCCGTTGATAACTGCCCCTGGTTAGTCCCTCACCTGGTAAATGAAATGCACTTGTGCATTTAGGAGTTGCTTCAGCAGCCATGTCAGAAATGTAATGTTATTCAAAGGAAAGAGGCTTCGTGAATGACCTTGTATCCTTCATGGTTGTCCTGGGTGCAGCCTGTAGACAGACAGTGGGCCAGGGCCACACAGCGTTTGGTCACAGACACTGTGTTCCCCTGGACGTCCAACACATGGAGGGTGTAGCAGTACCTGGTCTCTGTCAGACACACAGACACTGTCGTTAAAGGTGCATTCTGCAATATTTACAGCGGAGAGATGGATACATGTGATCTAACGTTCAGACACTATGGAGAAATAACAGCTATAACGCAAATGTAGCTTACTTTTCAACGGCAATGTCATTCATTTCTATGAATATCATGTTGTAAACAATTAATGTAAACGCAAATGTAGCTTACTTTTCAACAGCAATGTCATTCATTTCTATGAATATCATGTGTTAACAATCTACTTCTTACTGAAGTGGACGGTAACACTGAAAGAGCCTGAGGTTCAGATGGATTCCAGTGATTTAAACCAATCCTCACATTTCATGTGATAAACTACGATTTATCATTTGTTAATAACTCAAAGAATGTGCTTTTAAGATCAAAAGATCATCTATATAAAAGAAGAGAGCCTGTGGAATTATACAACCTGCCAATTCAATTTCGTATCTAAACATGTCCAGCTGAAGTGAAATACACTGTTTAAGATACAGAAACCAGCAAAGACAACATTGATAACCCTTCATTTTACAGCCTGGTATTTTCCTGTCATTTATATTTCTGCTCTGGACGGAGTCGAGAGGGTCTGAAAAACAGGGTTTGATGATAGATACAGAGCAGGCTGTAAATACCAGAAATACCTTACTGTAATTACCTCGTGGGCAGTATACGTCCGGAGCCCAGCGATTGCATTCGTAGTTGTCTGGTGCATCTTTACATGTGAAGCACTTGAACCCTCCAGGATGAGGAGTGGCTGTGGAGACGAGGAGACGAGCACAAGTCTATTATTCACCATCTAGATTTAATAACATATTTTTGGTAGATTTAATAACATGTCCCAAAATGAAAAACACTTCCCTGAATCAATACATTGTCATTACTCAATGAGCTATAGAAGAAATGCAAATTGTACATTTGACTCCTAATTGTGTTGTAGTCCTCAGAGCTACAGCGATATGTAGTCCTCAGAGCTACGGCGATCTGTAGTCCTCAGAGCTACAGCGATATGTAGTCCTCAGAGCTACAGCGATATGTAGTCCTCAGAGCTACAGCGATATGTAGTCCTCAGAGCTACAGCGATATGTAGTCCTCAGAGCTACAGCGATATGTAGTCCTCAGAGCTACAGCGATATGTAGTCCTCAGAGCTACGGCGATATGTAGTCCTCAGAGCTACAGCGATATGTAGTCCTCAGAGCTACAGCGATGTGTAGTCCTCAGAGCTACAGCGATATGTAGTCCTCAGAGCTACAGCGATGTGTAGTCCTCAGATCTACAGCGATGTGTAGTCCTCAGAGCTACAGCGATATGTAGTCCTCAGAGCTACAGCGATATGTAGTCCTCAGAGCTACAGCGATATGTAGTCCTCAGAGCTACAGCGATATGTAGTCCTCAGAGCTACAGCGATATGTAGTCCTCAGAGCTACAGCGATATGTAGTCCTCAGAGCTACAGCGATATGTAGTCCTCAGAGCTACAGCGATGTGTAGTCCTCAGAGCTACAGCGATATGTAGTCCTCAGAGCTACAGCGATATGTAGTCCTCAGATCTACAGCGATATGTAGTCCTCAGAGCTACAGCGATAATGTTAGATCCTGCAGATACTATAACAGAGACAACTTTCCTTTAACGACATACATTTAACTACAGTACATACAGGACATTTAACTACAGTACATACAGGACATTTAACTACAGTACATACAGGACATTTAACTACAGTACATACAGGACATTTAACTACAGTACATACAGGACATTTAACTACAGTACATACAGGACATTTAACTACAGTACATACAGGACATTTAACTACAGTACATACAGGACATTTAACTACAGTACATACAGGACATTTAACTACAGTACACACAGGACATTTAACTACAGTACATACAGGACATTTAACTACAGTACATACAGGACATTTAACTACAGTACATACAGGACATTTAACTACAGTACACACAGGACATTTAACTACAGTACATACAGGACATTTAACTACAGTCAGTCTGTGTGTCTTTGTTAAGTGTTATATTATGAGAGGACGATACAGTTTGAATTGAATTAATGCCCCATCAGTTCAACCGTCTAGATTCTAGAATAGAATGGTCACTAAACATTGCATGGAGACCATCTGCCGTGATCAAACAGTAGGCTTGTTTGGTTTGTTCAATTGGCAACCATTATGTTAATACTAAGAACACTGGGAATCAGGCCTCCCATTGGATATGCTGCATCCCAAATGGCACGATATTCCCTGTATAGTGCACTAATTTTGATCAAGGCCCATGATGTAGTAGTGCACTATAAAGTGAATGGCGTACCATTTGGGACACATACTAAGACAGCTACAGGTCTTAGGGTCATCCAAACTTCACTCAGCGAACAAAAGTCTGCCTGCCTGCCAGTCTCTCACACACACGCACGCACCGCACGCACACACGCACGCACACACACACACACACACACACACACACACACACACTAACACACACATACTCCCACTAATCCACCCTCCATACCCCAAGCCCCCAGGGCTGGTCAAGGTCCTCCTATCCCCCTGTACATGCCGGGGCGTGGGTCCAAACAGACACGCATTTCTTGGGGAATTCAGCTCAGGTATCCCTATGAAATTAACAACCATAAACCTGATATAGGAGCTCTTGGCTTATCAGATGTTGAAGGCAGATTGTGCCAAGAGAGCTGAGGTAAGATACATTAGATGAGATTTCAGTGTTTGACTGCAGGGAGATGGAGGGGAGTAGAGGAGGGGAACCTTTAAGGGTCTGACCTCGTACGTGCCTGCCTCTTAGAGCTACTGTGCGTTTCCATACTTCTCACACAGCGGTGAGCCCAGTTCTCACTGTGGACCAGTATACTGTACTGTAGTCTGTACTGTAGTCTGTACTGTAGTACTGTAGTCTGTACTGTAGTACTGTAGTCTGTACTGTAGTACTGTAGTCTGAGGAACTGAAGGTTGAGGGACAGAATGCGTCTCAGTTTCACAGAGAGAAAGGGCTGGGAAACAGGAAGTCACGTCTGGAAACTCGCACACATCTCACTGATACCCAACACTGCAGATGTAGTACGCCAGAGACTGTGTCACACAGTGGTGGATGAGGAAGATGTCTCTACACTGGCATTGTGTATAAATATTGTTTTATTATAATCTCTTCATCTAGATATGGAAAGTGCCTTCAAAGATGAAGGCAGGGTGAAGAGAGGCCTGCCTGACTGTGACCATTACCAACTGTGGCCATGTCACCTTTGTCTGGGGATCAGAGCAGGGGGCACCTCAAAGATCTGAGGGGGCACAAAGTATGTGAGGATGGCTGGGGGGTTCGGCAAGAAGAATTTTGCCTTTTTCAAACACCTGAAACAGCTTTTTTCTACAATCCCACCCTTCAGTCCCACCATTAAGCTCCACTCAACCCCTCCCATCATCCTCCCATCTATCTCTGTTTGGATTTGCTTATATATTGTTCAACTGTGCTTTGATGTTTCACAAAACTTCTGAACCTTTCTATTCTCATAGTTTATACAGATCGTAAGTTAAAGATAAAGATTTTTGTTAAGAGTATTATTATATAGGGCTTCCGAGTGGCGCAGCGATCTAAGGCACTGCATCTCAGTGCAAGAGGTGTCACTACAGTCCTTGGTTCGAATTCAGGCTGTATCACATCCGACCGTGATTGGGAGCCCCATAAGGCCCAGCGTTGTCCAGGTTTGGCCGGGGTAGGCCGTCATTGTAAATAAGAATTTGTTCTTAACTGACTTGCCAAGTTAAATAAAGGTTCAATTTAAATATTATTTATCGATTTGTATTTTTATCAATTACAATATTTTGAGTTTAACCTTAATATTTGTTGTCATATTTGTTCTGTCTTTTCTGAGGATTAAACTGAAATTGAAACCAATTTTCTACAGCTTGTTTTATACATAGCGACTCTAATTGAATTGATAGCCTGAAACGGCTTCTTGGTGTCTAGTTATGAGGTTTGGAGAACCTATCTGGGTGAACTAAAGACAAATTCATAAAAGAAGAGCCAAAAAATAAATCATAATAATATAAAATTACAATAATATATATATTTTTTTAAACATTTACAGGACAAATCTGAGGGGGAACGAGCCCCTGTGTGCCCCCCACCCCATAAGAACTCTGGATCAGAGGGTCATGGATGGATGCCCTTTCTCTTGGCTGTTATAATGGTCACATCTCAGTATTGATGACTCATTTCAAAGGTCACGGAGACATTGCCAGCAGACTCAACCAGAGGAAAGGAAAGGTCTGACTGCATCTACCACAATTTGATACAAAAATACATTTCCAATGCATGTGTATTCATACTTGATGGATGGAGCAGGATGATGTCCTTCACAGTGAAGTCCCGCGATTGAGCCGCTTCCAGCCAATCAGCGATTAGCGTTAAAAGTAGGACCCAGGCTGCTGGCCAGGCCTCCATCATTGGCTGAGACCTTCCACATGCAGCTGTCTGATTGGTCAACGTCCAGGACACTGTTGAGGAAATCAATCAGTGAATAAAATATTGAAGGGAAACATCCTCAGAGTTGGAGAGAGACAGCGACAGAGAGAAAGAAAGAGATGGAGATCGATCAGTACATCCGGAGGAGGTGATCAGTTGTCTGTATCTCACTCATGCTGTTGTGTGCGCTGTGCTTTGCTTCATTAACTAAATGTCATCCAGACCCCGACTCAGAGGGCATCCAGTAACTAACCCTATAGTGAATCACATGAAGCTAGGATCACAGTCTACATACAGTAAGTGGATTGATGAAGGCTTTTCTCAGGTTGCTTGAGCGGGGTGAAGGATTGCTTTGAGGACCGACA
>NW_026289790.1:67500-70700 GCF_023373465.1 Oncorhynchus keta | reverse complement strand
CATCTCCACCCTCAGGCCCCAGGAGAGGAGCCAATCCCCCCAAGAGTCTGACACATCTCCACCCTCAGGCCCCAGGAGAGGAGCCAATCCCCCCAAGAGTCTGACACATCTCCACCCTCAGGCCCCAGGAGAGGAGCCAATCCCCCAAGAGTCTGACACATCTCACCCTCAGGCCCCAGGAGGAGCCAATCCCCCAGAGTCTGACACATCTCCCCCAAGAGTCTGAGACATCTCCACCCTCAGGCCCCAGGAGAGGAGCCAATCCCCCAAGAGTCTGACACATCTCCACCCTCAGGCCCCAGGAGAGGAGACAATCCCCCAAGAGTCTGACACATCTCCACCCTCAGGCCCCAGGAGAGGAGCCAATCCCCCCAAGAGTCTGACACATCTCCACATTCAGGACCCAGGAGAGGAGGCAATCCCCCAAGAGTCTGACACATCCCCACCCTCAAGCCCCAGGAGAGGAGACAATGCCCCCAAGAGTCTGAGACATCTCCACCCTCAGGCCCCAGGAGAGGAGACAATGCCCCCAAGAGTCTGACACATCTCCACCCTCAGGCCCCAGGAGAGGAGCCAATCCCCCCCAAGAGTCTGACACATCTCCACCCTCAGGCCCCAGGAGAGGAGGCAATCCCCCCAAGAGTCTGACACATCTCCACATTCAGGACCCAGGGGAGGAGACAAGACATTAGTCACCTGATACATCTCCACCCTCAGGCCCCAGGGGAGGAGACAAGACATTAGTCACCTGATACATCTCCACCCTCAGGCCCCAGGGGAGGAGACAAGACATTAGTCACCTGATACATCTCCACCCTCAGGCCCCAGGGGAGGAGACAAGACATTAGTCACCTGATACATCTCAACCCTCAGGCCCCAGGGGAGGAGACAAGACATTAGTCACCTGACACATCTCCACCCTCAGGCCCCAGGGGAGGAGACAAGACATTAGTCACCTGACACATCTCCACCCTCAGGCCCCAGGGGAGGAGACAAGACATTAGTCACCTGACACATCTCCACCCTCAGGCCCCAGGGGAGGAGACAAGACATTAGTCACCTGACACATCTCCACCCTCAGGCCCCAGGGGAGGAGACAAGACATTAGTCACCTGATACATCTCCACCCTCAGGCCCCAGGGGAGGAGACAAGACATTAGTCACCTGACACATCTCCACCCTCAGGCCCCAGGGAGAGGAGACAAGACATTAGTCACCTGACACATCTCCACCCTCAGGCCCCAGGGGAGGAGACAAGACATTAGTCACCTGATACATCTCAACCCTCAGGCCCCAGGGGAGGAGACAAGACATTAGTCACCTGACACATCTCCACCCTCAGGCCCCAGGGGAGGAGACAAGACATTAGTCACCTGACACATCTCAACCCTCAGGCCCCAGGGGAGGAGACAAGACATTAGTCACCTGACACATCTCCACCCTCAGGCCCCAGGGGAGGAGACAAGACATTAGTCACCTGACACATCTCAACCCTCAGGCCCCAGGGGAGGAGACAAGACATTAGTCACCTGACACATCTCCACCCTCAGGCCCCAGGGGAGGAGACAAGACATTAGTCACCTGACACATCTCAACCCTCAGGCCCCAGGGGAGGAGACAAGACATTAGTCACCTGACACATCTCCACCCTCAGGCCCCAGGGGAGGAGACAAGACATTAGTCACCTGACACATCTCCACCCTCAGGCCCCAGGGGAGGAGACAAGACATTAGTCACCTGACACATCTCCACCCTCAGGCCCCAGGGGAGGAGACAAGACATTAGTCACCTGACACATCTCCACCCTCAGGCCCCAGGGGAAGGGACAAGACATTAGTCACCTGATACATCTCCACCCTCAGGCCCCAGGGGAGGAGACAAGACATTAGTCACCTGATACATCTCCACCCTCAGGCCCCAGGGGAGGAGACAAGACATTAGTCACCTGACACATCTCCACCCTCAGGCCCCAGGGGAGGAGACAAGACATTAGTCACCTGATACATCTCCACCCTCAGGCCCCAGGGGAGGAGACAAGACATTAGTCACCTGACACATCTCAACCCTCAGGCCCCAGGGGAGGAGACAAGACATTAGTCACCTGACACATCTCCACCCTCAGGCCCCAGGGGAGGAGACAAGACATTAGTCACCTGATACATCTCCACCCTCAGGCCCCAGGGGAGGAGACAAGACATTAGTCACCTGATACATCTCCACCCTCAGGCCCCAGGGGAGGAGACAAGACATTAGTCACCTGACACATCTCCACCCTCAGGCCCCAGGGGAGGAGACAAGACATTAGTCACCTGACACATCTCCACCCTCAGGCCCCAGGGGAGGAGACAAGACATTAGTCACCTGACACATCTCCACCCTCAGGCCCCAGGGGAGGAGACAAGACATTAGTCACCTGACACATCTCCACCCTCAGGCCCCAGGGGAGGAGACAAGACATTAGTCACCTGACACATCTCCACCCTCAGGCCCCAGGGGAAGGGACAAGACATTAGTCACCTGACACATCTCCACCCTCAGGCCCCAGGGGAGGAGACAAGACATTAGTCACCTGACACATCTCCACCCTCAGGCCCCAGGGGAGGAGACAAGACATTAGTCACCTGACACATCTCCACCCTCAGGCCCCAGGGGAGGAGACAAGACATTAGTCACCTGACACATCTCCACCCTCAGGCCCCAGGGGAGGAGACAAGACATTAGTCACCTGACACATCTCCACCCTCAGGCCCCAGGGAAGGGACAAGACATTAGTCACCTGACACATCTCCACCCTCAGGCCCCAGGGGAGGAGACAAGACATTAGTCACCTGACACATCTCCACCCTCAGGCCCCAGGGGAGGAGACAAGACATTAGTCACCTGACACATCTCCACCCTCAGGCCCCAGGGGAAGGGACAAGACATTAGTCACCTGACACATCTCCACCCTCAGGCCCCAGGGGAGGAGACAAGACATTAGTCACCTGACACATCTCCACCCTCAGGCCCCAGGGGAGGAGACAAGACATTAGTCACCTGATACATCTCCACCCTCAGGCCCCAGGGGAGGAGACAAGACATTAGTCACCTGACACATCTCCACCCTCAGGCCCCAGGGGAAGGGACAAGACATTAGTCACCTGATACATCTCCACCCTCAGGCCCCAGGGGAGGAGACAAGACATTAGTCACCTGATACA
>NW_026289790.1:25000-65000 GCF_023373465.1 Oncorhynchus keta | reverse complement strand
ACAGCCACTTTACAATAGTGCATCTAAATCTTTTAAGGGGTGAGAAGGATTACTTTATCCTATCCTAGGTATTCCTTAAAGAGGTGGGGTTTCAGGTGTCTCCGGAAGGTGGTGATTGACTCCGTCCTGGCGTCGTGAGGGAGTTTGTTCCACCATTGGGGGCCAGAGCAGCGAACAGTTTTGACTGGGCTGAGCGGGAACTGTACTTCCTCAGTGGTAGGGAGGCGAGCAGGCCAGAGGTGGATGAACGCAGTGCCCTTGTTTGGGTGTAGGGCCTGATCAGAGCCTGGAGGTACTGAGGTGCCGTTCCCCTCACAGCCCGTAGGCAAGCACCATGGTCTTGTAGCGGATGCGAGCTTCAACTGGAAGCCAGTGGAGAGAGCGGAGGAGGCACGTGAGAGAACTTGGGAAGGTTGAACACCAGACGGGCTGCGGCGTTCTGGATGAGTTGTAGGGGTTTAATGGCACAGGCAGGGGAGCCCAGCCAACAGCGAGTTGCAGTAATCAAGACGGGAGATGACAAGTGCCTGGATTAGGACCTGCGCCGCTTCCTGTGTGAGGCAGGGTCACTCCAGCATGAACCTACAGGAACGGGACACCGCCTTGATGTTAGTTGAGAACGTCAGGGTGTTGTCCAGGATCACGCCAAGGTTCTTAGCGCTCTGGGAGGAGGACACAATGGAGTTGTCAACCGTGATGGCGAGATCATGGAACGGGCAGTCCTTCCCGGGAGGAAGAGGAGCTCCGTCTTGCTGAGGTTCAGCTTGAGGTGGTGATCCGTCATCCACACTGATATGTCTGCCAGACATGCAGAGATGCGATTCGCCACCTGGTCATCAGAAGGGGAAAGGAGAAGATTAATTGTGTGTCGTCTGCATAGCAATGATAGGAGAGACCATGTGAGGTTATGACAGAGCCAAGTGACTTGGTGTATAGCGAGAATAAGAGAGGGCCTAGAACAGAGCCCTGGGGACACCAGTGGTGAGAGCGCATGGTGAGGAGACAGATTCTCGCCACGCCACCTGGTAGGAGCGACCTGTCAGGTAGGACGCAATCAAGCGTGGGCCGCGCCAGAGATGCCCAACTCGGAGAGGGTGGAGAGGAGGATCTGATGGTTCACAGTATCGAAGGCAGCCGATAGGTCTAGAAGGATGAGAGCAGAGGAGAGAGAGTTAGCTTTAGCAGTGCGGAACGCCTCCGTGATACAGAGAAGAGCAGTCTCAGTTGAATGACTAGTCTTGAAACCTGACTGATTTGGATCAAGAAGGTCATTCTGAGAGAGATAGCGGTAGAGCTGGCCAAGGACGGCACGCTCAAGAGTTTTGGAGAGAAAAGAGAGAAGGGATACTGGTCTGTAGTTGTTGACATCGGAGGGATCGATGTAGGTTTTTTCAGAAGGGGTGCAACTCTCGCTCTCTTGAAGACGGGAGGGACGTAGCCAGCGGTCAGGGATGAGTTGATGAGCGAGGTGAGGTAAGGGAGAAGGTCTCCGGAAATGGTCTGGAGAAGAGAGGAGGGGATAGGGTCAAGCGGGCAGGTTGTTGGGCGGCCGGCCGTCACAAGACGCGAGATTTCATCTGGAGAGAGAGGGAGAAAGAGGTCAGAGCATAGGGTAGGGCAGTGTGAGCAGAACCAGCGGTGTCGTTTGACTTAGCAAACGAGGATCGGATGTCGTCGACCTTCTTTTCAAAATGGTTGACGTCTGCAGAGAGGAGAGGGGGGGGATTCAGGAGGGAGGAGAAGGTGGCAAAGAGCTTCCTAGGGTTAGAGGCAGATGCTTGGAATTTAGAATGGTAGAAAGTGGCTTTAGCAGCAGAGACAGAGGAGGAAAATGTAGAGAGGAGGGAGTGAAAGGATGCCAGGTCCGCAGGGGAGGCGAGTTTTCCTCCATTTCCGCTCGGCTGCCCGGAGCCCTGTTCTGTGAGCTCGCAATGAGTCGTCGAGCCACGGAGCGGGGAGGGAGGACCCCGGCCTGGAGGATAGGGGACATAGAGAGTCAAAGGATGCAGTAAGGGAGGAGAGGAGGGTTGAGGAGGCAGAATCAGGAGATAGGTTGGAGAAAGTTTGAGCAGAGGGAAGAGATGATAGGATGGAAGAGGAGAGAGTAGAGATCCGGTCCATATCGTGGACCCACTCTAGTCTAAAGCTCCCAGAGATCCGGTCCATATCATGGACCCACTCTAGTCTAAAGCTCCCAGAGATCCGGTCCATATCATGGACCCACTCTAGTCTAAAGCTCCCAGAGATCCGGTCCATATCGTGGACCCACTCTAGTCTAAAGCTCCCAGAGATCCGGTCCATATCGTGGACCCACTCTAGTCTAAAGCTCCCAGAGATCCGGTCCATATCGTGGACCCACTCTAGTCTAAAGCTCCCAGAGATCCGGTCCATATCGTGGACCCACTCTAGTCTAAAGCTCCCAGAGATCCGGTCCATATCGTGGACCCACTCTAGTCTAAAGCTCCCAGAGATCCGGTCCATATCGTGGACCCACTCTAGTCTAAAGCTCCCAGAGATCCGGTCCATATCGTGGACCCACTCTAGTCTAAAGCACCCAGAGATCCGGTCCATATCGTGGCCCCACTCTAGTCTAAAGCTCCCAGAGATCCGGTCCATATCGTGGACCCACTCTAGTCTAAAGCTCCCAGAGATCCGGTCCATATCGTGGACCCACTCTAGTCTAAAGCTCCCAGAGATCCGGTCCATATCGTGGACCCACTCTAGTCTAAAGCTCCCAGAGATCCGGTCCATATCGTGGACCCACTCTAGTCTAAAGCACCCAGAGATCCGGTCCATATCGTGGACCCACTCTAGTCTAAAGCTCCCAGAGATCCGGTCCATATCGTGGACCCACTCTAGTCTAAAGCACCCAGAGATCCGGTCCATATCGTGGACCCACTCTAGTCTAAAGCTCCCAGAGATCCGGTCCATATCGTGGACCCACTCTAGTCTAAAGCACCCAGAGATCCGGTCCATATCGTGGACCCACTCTAGTCTAAAGCTCCCAGAGATCCGGTCCATATCGTGGACCCACTCTAGTCTAAAGCTCCCAGAGATCCGGTCCATATCGTGGACCCACTCTAGTCTAAAGCTCCCAGAGATCCGGTCCATATCGTGGACCCACTCTAGTCTAAAGCACCCAGAGATCCGGTCCATATCGTGGACCCACTCTAGTCTAAAGCTCCCAGAGATCCGGTCCATATCGTGGACCCACTCTAGTCTAAAGCTCCCAGAGATCCGGTCCATATCGTGTCCCCACTCTAGTCTAAAGCTCCCAGAGATCCGGTCCATATCGTGGACCCACTCTAGTCTAAAGCTCCCAGAGATCCGGTCCATATCGTGGCCCCACTCTAGTCTAAAGCTCCCAGAGATCCGGTCCATATCGTGGACCCACTCTAGTCTAAAGCTCCCAGAGATCCGGTCCATATCGTGGACCCACTCTAGTCTAAAGCACCCAGAGATCCGGTCCATATCTTGGACCCACTCTAGTCTAAAGCACCCAGAGATCCGGTCCATATCTTGGACCCACTCTAGTCTAAAGCTCCCAGAGATCCGGTCCATATCGTGGACCCACTCTAGTCTAAAGCTCCCAGAGATCCGGTCCATATCTTGGACCCACTCTAGTCTAAAGCACCCAGAGATCCGGTCCATATCTTGGACCCACTCTAGTCTAAAGCACCCAGAGATCCGGTCCATATCTTGGACCCACTCTAGTCTAAAGCACCCAGAGATCCGGTCCATATCTTGGACCCACTCTAGTCTAAAGCACCCAGAGATCCGGTCCATATCTTGGACCCACTCTAGTCTAAAGCTCCCAGAGATCCGGTCCATATCGTGGACCCACTCTAGTCTAAAGCTCCCAGAGATCCGGTCCATATCTTGGACCCACTCTAGTCTAAAGCACCCAGAGATCCGGTCCATATCTTGGACCCAGCGGTGCTGAATGGGATTAGAACAGGGTTTAAGGAACCTGCAGAACATTCCATTCCCTATGAGGCATCTTCTGAGTCGTGATTGGCTGAGGAAGTGAGGGAGTCACGATGGCAGTCTGAAGTCACAGGGAGGACAGAGAGGACAGGGGACGTCACCAGAACATCCCAGGAATGTCACTGGAACGTCAAGCACAGCTGGCTTCACTGTGGGATTGTAATTAAAAACCCTTTGAATGTTCTGGGAAACAGAGAGCGAACCGAGACAGAGGAACGTGAGAGAGAGAGAAAAAACAAAATCAATTATGACGTTCCATAACAAGAATACAATCAGAAACAGCAGGCCAATATATTACCCATTACCACCACACACCATGCTGCTGTAGATTCCATTAATATATTACCCATGACCACCACACACCATGCTGCTGTAGATTCCATTAATATATTACCCATGACCACCACACACCATGCTGCTGTAGATTCCATTAATATATTACCCATGACCACCACACACCTCACCATGCTGCTGTAGATTCCATTAATATATTACCCATGACCACCACACACCTCACCATGCTGCTGTAGATTCCATTAATATATTACCCATGACCACACACCTCACCATGCTGCTGTAGATTCCATTAATATATTACCCATGACCACCACACACCATGCTGCTGTAGATTCCATTAATATATTACCCATGACCACCACACACCATGCTGCTGTAGATTCCATTAATATATTACCATGACCACACACACCTCACCATGCTGCTGTAGATTCCATTAATATATTACCCATGACCACCACACACCTCACTATGCGGCTGTAGATTCCATTAATATATTACCCATGACCACCACACACCATGCTGCTCTAGATTCCATTAATATATTACCCATGACCACCACACACCTCACTATGCGGCTGTAGATTCCATTAATATATTACCCATGACCACCACACACCATGCTGCTCTAGATTCCATTAATATATTACCCATGACCACCACACACCATGCTGCTGTAGATTCCATTAATATATTATCCATGACCACCACACACCATACTGCTGTAGATTACATTAATATATTACCCATGACCACCACACACCACGCTGCTGTAGATTCCATTAATATATTACCCATGACCACCACACACCATGCTGCTCTCCATAATGGGTGGTAGAGCAGCCTACTCTCCATAATGGGTGGTAGAGCAGCCTACTCTCCATAATGGGTGGTAGAGCAGCCTACTCTCCATAATGGGTGGTAGAGCAGCCTACTCTCCATAATGAGTGGTAGAGCAGCCTACTCTCCATAATGAGTGGTAGAGCAGCCTACTCTCCATAATGGGTGGTAGAGCAGCCTACTCTCCATAATGGGTGGTAGAGCAGCCTACTCTCCATAATGGGTGGTAGAGCAGCCTACTCTCCATAATGGGTGGTAGAGCAGCCTACTCTCCATAATTAGTGGTAGAGCAGCCTACTCTCCATAATGAGTGGTAGAGCAGCCTACTCTCCATAATGAGTGGTAGAGCAGCCTACTCTCCATAATGAGTGGTAGAGCAGCCTACTCTCCATAATGGGTGGTAGAGCAGCCTACTCTCCATAATGGGTGGTAGAGCAGCCTACTCTCCATAATGAGTGGTGAGCAGCCTAGTCTCCATAATGGGTGGTAGAGCAGCCTACTCTCCATAATGGGTGGTAGTCAGCCTACTCTGCATAATGAGTGGTAGAGCAGCCTACTCTCCAAAATGGGTGGTAGAGCAGCCTACTCTTCAAAATGGGTGGTAGAGCAGCCTACTCTCCATAACCTGGGTGGTAGAGCAGCCTACTCTCCATAATGGGTGGTAGAGCAGCCTACTCTCCATGGGTGGTAGAGCAGCCTACTCTCCACAATGGGTGGTAGAGCAGCCTACTCTCCATAACCTGGGTGGTAGAGCAGCCTATCTCCATAACCTGGGTGGTGAGCAGCCTCTCCCATAATGGGTGGTAGAGCAACCTCCATGGGTGGTAGAGCAGCCTACTCTCCATAATGAGTGGTAGAGCAGCCTACTCTCAAAATGGGTGGTAGAGCTACTCTCCATAATGGGTGGTGAGCAGCCTCTATAATGAGTGGTAGAGCAGCCTACTCTGCATAATGAGTGGTAGAGCAGCCTACTCTCCAAAATGGGTGGTAGAGCAGCCTACTCTCCATAATGGGTGGTAGAGCAGCCTACTCTCCATAATGGGTGGTGAGTAGCCTATCTCCATAATGGGTGGTAGAGCAGCCTATCTCCATAATGGGTGGTAGAGCAGCCTACTGCTCCATAATTAGTGGTAGATGAGCCTACTCTCCATAATGAGTGGTGAGCAGCCTACTGTAGATGAACCTGTGCTGAGCAGCCTACTGTCCATAATGAGTGGTGAGCAGCCTACTCTCCATAATGGGTGGTAGATGAGCCTACCTCCATAATGGGTGGTAGAGCAGCCTACTCTCCATAATGAGTGGTGAGCAGCCTACTGTCCATAATGGGTGCTGGTAGTCTACTCTCCATAATGGGTGGTAGAGCAGCCTACTGTCCATAATGGGTGGTAGAGCAGCCTAGTCTATAATGAGTGGTAACCTGTGCTGGTAATGGGTGGTAGATTAAGCCTACTGCCATAATTAGTGGTAGAGCAGCCTACCTCCATAATGAGTGGTAGAGCAGCCTACTGTCCATGAACCTGTGGTGAGCAGCCTATGTATAATGATGAACCTACTCTCCATAATGGGTGGTAGAGCAGCCTACTCTCCATAATGGGTGGTAGAGCAGCCTATGTCCATAATGGGTGGTAGAGCAGCCTACTCTCCATAATGGGTGGTAGAGCCTGTGCTGGTAGAGCAGCCTACTATAATTAGTGGTAGAGCAGCCTACTCTCCATAATTAGTGGTAGAGTGGCCCGAAACCTGTGCTGGACAGCATCAATTCTGGCCTAATGATGAGCTCCACCTCTGGTCCTGTTGTCAATGTCATCAACTTGTGCTGTTTGTCTCATTCTCTTCACCACTGATCCTGGTAGTCTATGTAGATGAACCTGTGCTGGTAGTCTATGTAGATGAACCTGTGCTGGTAGTCTATGTAGATGAACCTGTGCTGGTAGTCTATGTAGATGAACCTGTGCTGGTAGTCTATGTAGATTAACCTGTGCTGGTAGTCTATGTAGATGAACCTGTGCTGGTAGTCTATGTAGATGAACCTGTGCTGGTAGTCTATGTAGATGAACCTGTGCTGGTAGTCTATGTAGATGAACCTGTGCTGGTAGTCTATGTAGATGAACCTGTGCTGGTAGTCTATGTAGATGAACCTGTGCTGGTAGTCTATGTAGATGAACCTGTGCTGGTAGTCTATATCGATGAACCTGTGCTGGTAGTCTATGTAGATGAACCTGTGCTGGTAGTCTATGTAGATGAACCTGTGCTGGCAGTCTATGTAGATGAACCTGTGCTGGTAGTCTATGTAGATGAACCTGTGCTGGTAGTCTATATAGATGAACCTGTGCTGGTAGTCTATGTAGATGAACCTGTGCTGGTAGTCTATGTAGATGAACCTGTGCTGGTAGTCTATGTAGATGAACCTGTGCTGGTAGTCTATGTAGATGAACCTGTGCTGGTAGTCTATATCGATGAACCTGTGCTGGTAGTCTATGTAGATGAACCTGTGCTGGTAGTCTATGTAGATGAACCTGTGCTGGTAGTCTATGTAGATGAACCTGTGCTGGCAGCCTATGTAGATGAACCTGTGCTGGTAGTCTATGTAGATGAACCTGTGCTGGTAGTCTATGTAGATGAACCTGTGCTGGTAGTCTATGTAGATGAACCTGTGCTGGTAGTCTATGTAGATTAACCTGTGCTGGTAGTCTATGTAGATGAACCTGTGCTGGTAGTCTATGTAGATGAACCTGTGCTGGTAGTCTATGTAGATGAACCCGTGCTGGTAGTCTATGTAGTAGATTAACCTGTGCTGGTAGTCTATGTAGATTAACCTGTGCTGGTAGTCTATGTAGATGAACCTGTGCTGGTAGCCTATGTAGATGAACCTGTGCTGGTAGTCTATGTAGATGAACCTGTGCTGGTAGTCTCTGTAGATGAACCTGTGCTGGTAGTCTATGTAGATGAACCTGTGCTGGTAGTCTATGTAGATGAACCTGTGCTGGTAGTCTATGTAGATGAACCTTTGCTGGTAGTCTATGTAGATGAACCTGTGCTGGTAGTCTATGTAGATGAACCTGTGCTGGTAGTCTATGTAGATGAACCTGTGCTGATAGTCTATGTAGATGAACCTGTGCTGGTAGTCTATGTAGATGAACCTGTGCTGGTAGTCTATGTAGATGAACCTGTGCTGGTAGTCTATGTAGATGAACCTGTGCTGGTAGTCTATGTAGATGAACCTGTGCTGGTAGTCTATGTAGATGAACCTGTGCTGGTAGTCTATGTAGATTAACCTGTGCTGGTAGTCTATGTAGATTAACCTGTGCTGGTAGTCTATGTAGATGAACCTGTGCTGGTAGTCTATGTAGATGAACCTGTGCTGGTAGTCTATGTAGATGAACCTGTGCTGGTAGTCTATGTAGATTAACCTGTGCTGGTAGTCTATGTAGATTAACCTGTGCTGGTAGCCTATGTAGATGAACCTGTGCTGGTAGTCTATGTAGATGAACCTGTGCTGGTAGTCTATGTAGATGAACCTGTGCTGGTAGCCTATGTAGATGAACCTGTGCTGGTAGTCTATGTAGATGAACCTGTGCTGGTAGCCTATGTAGATGAACCTGTGCTGGTAGTCTATGTAGATGAACCTGTGCTGGTAGTCTATGTAGATGAACCTGTGCTGGTAGTCTATGTAGATGAACCTGTGCTGGTAGTCTATGTAGATGAACCTGTGCTGGTAGTCTATGTAGATTAACCTGTGCTGGCAGCCTATTAAATTAACCTGTTCTATATGTAGATTCTATGATTAGGCCCACAGATACCTGTGCTGGTAATTAATATAGGTTCTATATGTAATTATATGATTAGACCCACAGAGTATCCTAATGAATTGATATAGGTTCTATTTGTAAGTTCTATGATTAGGCCTGTGCTGGTATAGATCCTAATGAGAGTCTATATGTAATTCTATGATTAGCCCACAGAGATCCTAGTTCATTAATATAGGTTCTATATGTAATTCTATGATTAGGCCCAGAGATCCTAATGAATTAATATGCCATGATGTTGGTAGCCCCAGTTAGATCATGCTCTGTGACTGGTATGTTAGTTAGCTATCCCCAGTTAGAACATGCTGCTGGACAGTATGTTAGCTAGATGAACCCCAGTTGGAACATGCTCTGATGAACAGTATGTTGGCAGCTATCCCCAGTTGAGATAGCTATCCCCAGTTAGATCATGCTCTGTGACACCTGTTAGCTGGCTAGCCCCCAGTTAGATCAACCTGTGACAGTATGTTAGTAGCTATCCCCAGTGCTGGTAGCTATCCCCAGTAGATGAACCTGCTGCTGTAGTCTATGTTAGATGAACCCCAGTTAGCTGCTCTGTAGTCTAGCTATCCCCAGTAGATCATGAACCTATGCTGGTAGTCTATGTAGATTAACCCCTGTGACTGGTTAGTCTATAGCTATCCCCATGAGATCATGCTGCTGGTAGACAGTATGTTAGTTAGCTATCCCCAGTTAGATCATGCTCTGTGACATTATGTTAGATGAACCTATCCTGGTAGATCATGCTCTGTGACATTATGTTAGATGAACCTGTGCTGGACAGCCTATGTGGTGAATCCCCAGTGCTGGAAGCCTCTGTGACAGTATGTTGCTAGCTATCCCCAGTAGATGATGCTCTGTGACAGGTTAGTCTATCCCCAGTTAGAACATGCTGCTGGTGACAGTATGTTAGATGAACCTGTGCTGGATCATGCTCTGTGACAGTATGTGCTGGTAGTCTATCCCCAGTTAGATGAACCTGTGACAGTATGTTAGTTAGCTATCCCCAGTTAGAACATGCTCTGTGACAATATGCTGGTAGTCTAGTTAGATCATGATGAACCTGCTGCCCAGTGATCATGCCTATGTGTTAGGTAGCTATCCCCAGTTAGCTGTGACATTATGTTAGAGCTGTTAGATTATGTGACAGCCTATCCCCAGTTAGATGAATGCTCTGTGACTGGTAGCCTATGTTAGATGTATCCCCAGTTAGATTATGCTCTGTGACAGTATGTTAGTTAGCTATCCCCAGTTAGATGATGCTCTGTGACAGTATGTTAGTCTATCCCCAGTTAGATGCTCTGTGACAGGTTAGCCTATGTAGATGAACCTGTGCTGGTAGCCTTAGATGATGCTCTGTGACATGGTTAGTCTATCCCCAGTTAGATGATGCTCTGTGACAGTATGTTAGCAGCTATCCCCAGTTAAACATGCTCTGTGACAGTATGTTAGCTAGCAATCCCCAGTTAGAACATGCTCTGTGACTGGTTGTGTTTCCCCAGTTAGAACATGCTCTGTGACAAAAGGTAATAGAACATGCTTTTACATTTGTTAGCTAGCTATCCCCAGTTAGATCATGCTCTGTGACAGTATGTTAGTTAGCTATCCCCAGTTAGATCATGCTCTGTGACAGATGTTAATCTGACCCTCTTCTCATGCTTCTGTGACATCTTTCTCATCAACCCAGCCAGATCATGCTCTGTGACAGTGTGGTGGAGGTTAGCTGCTCTGTGACAGTATGTTAGTTCTTCCCCAGAGAACATGCTGTGCAGCTGTCAGCTTCAAATGCCTCCTGGACACAGCTGTCCAGCCTCCCGCCATGTTTTAGCACACAAAACAAATCCCACAGTTGCATGCTGCGCCTGCGTCCCTGTATGCTAACTTTGGTTGAACATGCTCTGGACAGTATGTTACCGTATGCTTTCACACAAACAAATCCCACAGTATGTTAGCATCCTGCGCCTCTGTGACAGTATGTCGCTAACTTTGGTTGATGCCGGACAGTGTTACTTACCGTTAGGTTTTTCAAACAGCAGTAATCAAACACGGTTTTAATGATAATTAACATGCTCTTGAAAGTATGTTAGCTAGCTATCCCCAGGAAATGCTCTGTGACTAAACAATATATGAATTGCACATTAACGGTGACAAACTGTCCCCAGTTACAAACATGCTTACAGTATGTTAGCTAGCTATCCCCAGTTAGAAGCTGTCCCAACAGCAGAGTCCCAACAGCAGTCCCAACATGCTTACCACTGCTGCTACACCTGTCTGCTCTGTGACAGTCATGTTAGCTAGCTATCCCCAGTTAGAACATGCTCTGTGACAGGAGTCCCAGTTAGATCATGCTCTGGACAGTCCCAACATCTTACCACTGCTACACGTGGCTTTCAGTGGAGTCCCAACAGCAGTCCCAACAACTTACCACTGCTACACCTGGCTATCAGTGGAGCCTTGTCTGGCAGCGAAACAGTTCATTCAGACTCATTTACTGATTTAAAAAAAAACATAGCTGATATGGCTGACTTGCTTAAACGTTAAATGTGGTTTCTACTGACAATTGAGATGTACAAACTATGGCAATAAGGGGACGACGCTAACTTTGGATATGCCGGCCATCTGTCATTTCATTTAAGACAATAGTGAGCGAGCTAGCGCCGGACCTAGTCAATATAACTATCTGTTCAGCACTTTTGAAATGTTCACAGCAAAACAAATTCAGAACATGGGCTGTTCTTACAGTGTTCTCCGGACAGTACACCAAGTCAAACAGAACAAACACGTTTTAGGATAAATAAAGGGGCATATAAGCACACAATGAAAGCTCTTACAATATTCGATGATGACATTTCTTTAAAACAGGCTATAGGCCCAACAGCAGAGTCCCACAGCAGTCCCAACAACTACCACTGCGAAACCTTAGGAGTGGAGCAAATTAGAGTCCCAGAGCAGAGTCCCATTAGGCTGAGGGAACATCTTACCACTGCTACACGTGGCTTTCAGTGGAGTCCCAACATACAGTCCCAGTAACTTACCACTGCTACACCTGGCTACAGTAGACATATCTCCCAGGCAGTTCATTCAGATCATTTACTGATTTAGCATAAAATACATTTTTGGCTGACTTGCTTACGTTGTTGTGGTTTCTACTGACAATCACTGAACAGGAATGTGGCTTACGACTTGGGGACCTCAGCCACTGTCAGTTGTCTTCCAAAACACTCGTTGAAATTTACAAATCATGCTTCATTGACAGCATGGCCAACTTTGTCATTTCTTTATCATTTTCTTCAAACTGGGAAAAGAGACACTTAATCATGATGATGACTTTGGTACAATGACCCCATGAGCCACTTTATTTTGTCATTTCTCTTCATTATTTTCTTCAAACCACTTAAAAAGGATTTGAAAATTGTCGACGATTTATGACTGCTACCTTGTTGTACAATGTTTATGTCCTACGGCCGATGAGCACCGATACGTTTTATTTTGTCATTTCTCTTCATTATTTATCTTCATATGACAAGGATTAAAAAGGATTTGCCAGTAAATTGTCGACTTGAATCATGATGATGACTGCTACCTTGTTGTACAATGTTTATGTCCTACGGCCGATGAGCACCGATACGTTTTATTTTGTCATTTCTCTTCATTATTTATCTTCATATGACAAGGATTAAAAAGGATTTGCCAGTAAATTGTCGACTTGAATCATGATGATGACTGCTACCTTGTTGTACAATGTTTATGTCCTACGGCCGATGAGCACCGATACGTTTTATTTTGTCATTTCTCTTCATTATTTATCTTCATATGACAAGGATTAAAGAGGATTTGCCAGTAAATTGTCGACTTGAATCATGATGATGACTGCTACCTTGTTGTACAATGTTTATGTCCTACGGCCGATGAGCACCGATACGTTTTATTTTGTCATTTCTCTTCATTATTTATCTTCATATGACAAGGATTAAAAAGGATTTGCCAGTAAATTGTCGACTTGATTCATGATGATGACTGCTAGGTTGTTAGCTAAGATTGTGAAAGTATGATGTTGACATGATCAGTCCAATCAAAGCTACTGTAGATATCACGTGATTTGATGTCATTTTATCCGCGGCCAATGACCTTGAGCCTTCTTGGATGGGCACCTCTATGGCAGCAGCCCGAAGGCCTAGAATGTTCAATGTCTCCTCTTACACTTGGCCGTGATGTAAAAATCTCCATGAGTGACAGAACACTGAGCCAATCACGGCGCAGCGCTCCGTATTTTCTGCTGGCTCGCCCTACCACCACCGAGAGCACTGAGCTGGGCTGAAACACCTTTTGGAACTGCTGTACTCAACAACAACAAAAGAAATAGACCATGTTTGTATGCGGCTTTATTAACTCAATGATGATGTATATTTTTTTTGTACATCGTTTGCAAACTGATATGTGATACGTATTAATGTCAAAATAACATGCAAAACAGGCAAGTCCCACCCCCCCAAAAAAATAAACAATGTGGGGCTCAAACACCCGAATGACAGGTCACCATTGATAATAAGTAAAAGTACAAATTATTTCAAATTCTTTATATTAAGACAACCAGATGGTGCCATTTTCATGTTTTGTACTTTATTTACATAAAGCCAGGGACATATTGCATCACTCCATCATTTACAAATGAAGTGTTTGTGTTTAGTGAGTGTGCCAGATCAGAGGCAGTAGGGATGGACCAGGGATGTTCTCTGTTTAGTGAGTCCTCCAGATCAGAGGCAGTAGGGATGGACCAGGGATGTTCTCTGTTTAGTGAGTCCTCCAGATCAGAGTCAGTAGGGATGGACCAGGGATGTTCTCTGTTTAGTGAGTCCTCCAGATCAGAGGCAGTAGGGATGGACCAGGGATGTTCTCTGTTTAGTGAGTCCTTCCAGATCAGAGGCAGTAGGGATGGACCAGGGATGTTCTCTGTTTAGTGAGTCCTCCAGATCAGAGGCAGTAGGGATGACCAGGGATGTTCTCTGTTTAGTGAGTCCTCCAGATCAGAGGCAGTAGGGATGGACCAGGGATGTTCTCTGTTTAGTGAGTCCTCCAGATCAGAGGCAGTAGGGATGGACCAGGGATGTTCTCTGTTTAGTGAGTCCTCCAGATCAGAGGCAGTAGGGATGGACCAGGGATGTTCTCTGTTTAGTGAGTCCTCCAGATCAGAGGCAGTAGGGAGGGACCAGGGATGTTCTCTGTTTAGTGAGTCCTCCAGATCAGAGGCAGTAGGGATGGACCAGGGATGTTCTCTGTTTAGTGAGTCCTCCAGATCAGAGGCAGTAGGGATGACCAGGGATGTTCTCTGTTTAGTGAGTCCTCCAGATCAGAGGCAGTAGGGATGGACCAGGGATGTTCTCTGTTTAGTGAGTCCTCCAGATCAGAGGCAGTAGGGATGGACCAGGGATGTTCTCTGTTTAGTGAGTCCTCCAGATCAGAGGCAGTAGGGATGACCAGGGATGTTCTCTGTTTAGTGAGTCCTCCAGATCAGAGGCAGTAGGGATGACCAGGGATGTTCTCTGTTTAGTGAGTCCTCCAGATCAGAGGCAGTAGGGATGGACCAGGGATGTTCTCTGTTTAGTGAGTCCTCCAGATCAGAGGCAGTAGGGAGGACCAGGGATGTTCTCTGTTTAGTGAGTCCTCCAGATCAGAGGCAGTAGGGATGGACCAGGGATGTTCTCTGTTTAGTGAGTCCTCCAGATCAGAGGCAGTAGGGATGACCAGGGATGTTCTCTGTTTAGTGAGTCCTCCAGATCAGAGGCAGTAGGGAGGACCAGGGATGTTCTCTGTTTAGTGAGTCCTCCAGATCAGAGGCTAGTAGGGATGACCAGGGATGTTCTCTGTTGAGTGAGTCCTCCAGATCAGAGGCAGTAGGGATGGACCAGGGATGTTCTCTGTTTAGTGAGTCGTCCAGATCAGAGGCAGTAGGGATGACCAGGGATGTTCTCTGTTTAGTGAGTCCTCCAGATCAGAGGCAGTAGGGATGACCAGGGATGTTCTCTGTTTAGTGAGTCCTCCAGATCAGAGGCAGTAGGGATGACCAGGGATGTTCTCTGTTTAGTGAGTCCACCAGATCAGAGGCAGTAGGGATGACCAGGGATGTTCTCTGTTTAGTGAGTCCAGATCAGAGGCAGTAGGGATGACCAGGGATGTTCTCTGTTTAGTGAGTCCTCCAGATCAGAGGCAGTAGGGATGGACCAGGGATGTTCTCTTGATAAGCGCATCAATTGGACCATTTCCCTGTCAAAATGTAACCAGTGATTTTGGGTGTCAGAGAAAATGTATGGAGTCAAAATAACATTATTTTCTTTAAGAATGTAGTGAAGTAAAAGTAAAAGTAGTCAAAAAATAGAAATAGTAAAGTACAGATACCCCCCCCCCCAAAAAAAACTACTTAAGTACTTTACACCACTGAGTGTATGACCACCACAGGCACCTACTTCAGAGACAAGTATTGAGCAGTAGAAAACTAATTCACTTTAAAAATACACATTCACGCATCTTCAACGAGATGTGGATGAATCAACTAAAGGTCAAGAAACTGCCACCATTTATCATAAATCAGGAAAACAAATCAGATTGTCGTTTGGCAGAGGTATATGGTATAGAAAAACATAATGGGATGCTTTACAATACAAAGCAACGTTCAGCAGGAGTCAATTCCACCTCAATTCAGTTTAGTATAGTGTAGATCTACCTAGGTTAAGGTGGTATAGTATAGTATAGATCTACCTAGGTTAAGGTAGTATAGTGTAGATGTACCTAGGTTAAGCTGGTATAGTATAGTGTAGATGTACCTAGGTTAAGCTGGTATAGTATAGTGTAGATCTACCTAGGTTAAGGTGGTATAGTATAGTGTAGATCTACCTAGGTTAAGGTGATATGGTGTAGATGTACCTAGGTTAAGGTGGTATGGTGTAGATGTACCTAGGTTAAGGTGGTATACTATAGTGCAGCTGTACCTAGGTTAAGGTGGTATGGTGTAGATGTACCTGGGTTAAGGTGGTATAGTGTAGATGTACCTAGGTTAAGGTAGTATAGTGTAGATGTACCTAGGTTAAGGTGGTATAGTGTAGATGTACCTAGGTTAAGGTAGTATGGTGTAGATGTACCTAGGTTAAGGTAGTATAGTGTAGATGTACCTAGGTTAAGGTAGTATAGTGTAGATGTACCTAGGTTAAGGTGGTATGGTGTAGATGTACCTAGGTTAAGGTAGTATAGTGTAGATGTACCTAGGTTAAGGTAGTATAGTGTAGATGTACCTAGGTTAAGGTGGTATAGTATAGATGTACCTAGGTTAAGGTGGTATAGTATAGTGTAGATGTACCTAGGTTAAGGTAGTATAGTATAGATGTACCTAGGTTAAGGTGGTATGGTGTAGATGTACCTAGGTTAAGGTGGTATAGTATAGTGTAGATCTACCTAGGTTAAGGTAGTATAGTGTAGATGTACCTAGGTTAAGGTAGTATAGTATAGATGTACCTAGGTTAAGGTGGTATGGTGTAGATGTACCTAGGTTAAGGTAGTATAGTGTAGATGTACCTAGGTTAAGGTAGTATAGTATAGATGTACCTAGGTTAAGGTGGTATGGTGTAGATCTACCTAGGTTAAGGTGGTATAGTGTAGATGTACCTAGGTTAAGGTGGTATGGTGTAGATGTACCTAGGTTAAGGTAGTATAGTGTAGATCTACCTAGGTTAAGGTGGTATAGTGTAGATGTACCTAGGTTAAGGTGGTATAGTGTAGATGTACCTAGGTTAAGGTAGTATAGTATAGTGTAGATGTACCTAGGTTAAGGTGGTATAGTATAGTGTAGATGTACCTAGGTTAAGGTAGTATAGTGTAGATGTACCTAGGTTAAGGTGGTATAGTATAGTGTAGATGTACCTAGGTTAAGGTAGTATAGTGTAGATGTACCTAGGTTAAGGTAGTATAGTGTAGATGTACCTAGGTTAAGGTGGTATAGTGTAGATGTACCTAGGTTAAGGTGGTATAGTATAGTGTAGATGTACCTAGGTTAAGGTAGTATAGTATAGATGTACCTAGGTTAAGGTGGTATAGTGTAGATGTACCTAGGTTAAGGTAGTATAGTATATATGTACCTAGGTTAAGGTAGTATAGTGTAGATGTACCTAGGTTAAGGTGGTATAGTGTAGATGTACCTAGGTTAAGGTGGTATAGTGTAGATGTACCTAGGTTAAGGTAGTATAGTGTAGATGTACCTAGGTTAAGGTAGTATAGTATAGATGTACCTAGGTTAAGGTGGTATAGTGTAGATGTACCTAGGTTAAGGTAGTATAGTGTAGATGTACCTAGGTTAAGGTGGTATAGTGTAGATGTACCTAGGTTAAGGTGGTATAGTGTAGATGTACCTAGGTTAAGGTGGTATAGTGTAGATGTACCTAGGTTAAGGTAGTATAGTGTAGATGTACCTAGGTTAAGGTGGTATAGTGTAGATGTACCTAGGTTAAGGTAGTATAGTGTAGATGTACCTAGGTTAAGGTAGTATAGTGTAGATGTACCTAGGTTAAGGTGGTATAGTATAGATCTACCTAGGTTAAGGTGGTATAGTGTAGATGTACCTAGGTTAAGGTAGTATAGTGTAGATGTACCTAGGTTAAGGTTGTATAGTATAGTGTAGATGTACCTAGGTTAAGGTGGTATAGTGTAGATGTACCTAGGTTAAGGTAGTATAGTGTAGATCTACCTAGGTTAAGGTGGTATAGTATAGTGTAGATGTACCTAGGTTAAGGTAGTATAGTGTAGATGTACCTAGGTTAAGGTGGTATGGTGTAGATGTACCTAGGTTAAGGTGGTATAGTGTAGATGTACCTAGGTTAAGGTATTATAGTGTAGATGTACCTAGGTTAAGGTGGTATGGTGTAGATGTACCTAGGTTAAGGTGGTATAGTGTAGATGTACCTAGGTTAAGGTAGTATAGTGTAGATGTACCTAGGTTAAGGTGGTATAGTGTAGATGTACCTAGGTTAAGGTGGTATAGTGTAGATGTACCTGTACCTAGGTTAAGGTGGTATAGTATAGTGTAGATGTACCTAGGTTAAGGTTATAGTGTAGATGTACCTAGGTTAAGGTGTATAGTATAGTGTAGATGTACCTAGGTTAAGGTGGTATAGTATAGTGTAGATGTACCTAGGTTAAGGTAGTATAGTGTAGATGTACCTAGGTTATAGGTGGTATAGTATAGTGTGTAGATGTACCCTAGGTTAAGGTTATAGGTAAGGTGTATAGTGTAGATGTACCTAGGTTAAGGTGGTATGGTGTAGATGTACCTAGGTTAAGGTGGTATAGTGTAGATGTACCTAGGTTAAGGTAGTATAGGTGTAGATCTACCTAGGTTAAGGTGGTATAGTATGGTGTAGATGTACCTAGGTTAAGGTGGTATGGTGTAGATGTACCTAGGTTAAGGTGGTATGTATAGTGTAGATCTACCTAGGTTAAGGTAGTATAGTGTAGATCTACCTAGGTTAAGGTGGTATAGTATAGTGTAGATGTACCTAGGTTAAGGTAGTATAGTGTAGATGTACCTAGGTTAAGGTGGTATAGATGTACCTAGGTTAAGGTAGATGTGTAGATCCCTAGGTTAAGGTGGTATAGTGTAGATGTACCTAGGTTAAGGTAGTATAGTGTAGATGTACCTAGGTTAAGGTGGTATAGTGTAGTGTAGATGTACCTAGGTTAAGGTGGTATAGTATAGTGTAGATGTACCTAGGTTAAGGTAGTATAGTATAGATCTACCTAGGTTAAGGTGGTATAGTGTAGATGTACCTAGGTTAAGGTGGTATAGTATAGTGTAGATGTACCTAGGTTAAGGTGGTATAGTATAGTGTAGATGTACCTAGGTTAAGGTAGTATAGTGTAGATGTACCTAGGTTAAGGTGGTATAGTGTAGATGTACCTAGGTTAAGGTAGTATAGTGTAGATGTACCTAGGTTAAGGTGGTATAGTATAGTGTAGATGTACCTAGGTTAAGGTGGTATAGTATAGTGTAGATGTACCTAGGTTAAGGTGGTGTACCTAGGTAAGGTATAGTGTAGATGTACCTAGGTTAAGGTAGTATAGTGTAGATGTACCTAGGTTAAGGTGGTATAGTGTAGATGTACCTAGGTTAAGGTAGTATAGTGTAGATGTACCTAGGTTAAGGTGGTATAGTGTAGATGTACCTAGGTTAAGGTGGTATGGTGTAGATGTACCTAGGTTAAGGTAGTATGGTGTAGATCTACCTAGGTTAAGGTGGTATAGTGTAGATGTACCTAGGTTAAGGTAGTATGGTGTAGATCTACCTAGGTTAAGGTGGTATGGTGTAGTGTAGATGTACCTAGGTTAAGGTGGTATGGTGTAGATCTACCTAGGTTAAGGTAGTATAGTGTAGATGTACCTAGGTTAAGGTAGTATAGTGTAGATCTACCTAGGTTAAGGTAGTATAGTGTAGATCTACCTAGGTTAAGGTGGTATAGTGTAGATGTACCTAGGTTAAGGTGGTATAGTATAGTGTAGATGTACCTAGGTTAAGGTGGTATAGTGTAGATGTACCTAGGTTAAGGTGGTATAGTATAGTGTAGATGTACCTAGGTTAAGGTAGTATAGTGTAGATGTACCTAGGTTAAGGTGGTATAGTATAGTGTAGATGTACCTAGGTTAAGGTAGTATAGTGTAGATGTACCTAGGTTAAGGTGGTATAGTATAGTGTAGATGTACCTAGGTTAAGGTGGTATGGTGTAGATGTACCTAGGTTAAGGTGGTATAGTGTAGATCTACCTAGGTTAAGGTAGTATAGTGTAGATCTACCTAGGTTAAGGTGGTATAGTGTGTAGATGTACCTAGGTTAAGGTAGTATGTGTAGATGTACCTAGGTTAAGGTAGTATAGATGTACCTAGGTTAAGGTATAGAGATGTACCTAGGTTAAGGTGGTATAGTGTAGATGTACCTAGGTTAAGGTAGTATAGTGTAGATGTACCTAGGTTAAGGTGGTATAGGTGTAGATGTACCTAGGTTAAGGTGGTATGGTGTAGATGTACCTAGGTTAAGGTAGTATAGTGTAGATGTACCTAGGTTAAGGTTATAGTGTAGATGTACCTAGGTTAAGGTAGTATGTAGATGTGTACCTAGGTTAAGGTGGTATAGTATAGTGTAGATGTACCTAGGTTAAGGTGGTATAGTATAGTGTAGATGTACCTAGGTTAAGGTAGTATAGTGTAGATCTACCTAGGTTAAGGTGGTATAGTGTAGATGTACCTAGGTTAAGGTGGTATAGTATAGTGTAGATGTACCTAGGTTAAGGTGGTATAGTGTAGATGTACCTAGGTTAAGGTGGTATGTGTAGATGTATAGTGTAGATGTACCTAGGTTAAGGTGTATGGTAGATCTACCTAGTATAGTGTAGATGTACCTAGGTTAAGGTAGTATAGTGTAGATGTACCTAGGTTAAGGTGGTATAGTATAGTGTAGATGTACCTAGGTTAAGGTGGTATAGTATAGTGTAGATGTACCTAGGTTAAGGTAGTATAGTATAGATCTACCTAGGTTAAGGTGGTATAGTGTAGATGTACCTAGGTTAAGGTAGTATAGTGTAGATGTACCTAGGTTAAGGTGGTATAGTGTAGATGTACCTAGGTTAAGGTGGTATGGTGTAGATGTACCTAGGTTAAGGTAGTATGGTGTAGATCTACCTAGGTTAAGGTGGTATAGTGTAGATGTACCTAGGTTAAGGTAGTATGGTGTAGATCTACCTAGGTTAAGGTGGTATGGTGTAGTGTAGATGTACCTAGGTTAAGGTGGTATGGTGTAGATGTACCTAGGTTAAGGTAGTATGGTGTAGATGTACCTAGGTTAAGGTGGTATAGTGTAGATGTACCTAGGTTAAGGTAGTATAGTGTAGATGTACCTAGGTTAAGGTGGTATAGTGTAGATGTACCTAGGTTAAGGTGGTATAGTATAGTGTAGATGTACCTAGGTTAAGGTGGTATAGTGTAGATGTACCTAGGTTAAGGTGGTATAGTATAGTGTAGATGTACCTAGGTTAAGGTGGTATAGTGTAGATGTACCTAGGTTAAGGTGGTATAGTATAGTGTAGATGTACCTAGGTTAAGGTGGTATAGTGTAGATGTACCTAGGTTAAGGTGGTATAGTATAGTGTAGATGTACCTAGGTTAAGGTATTATAGTGTAGATGTACCTAGGTTAAGGTGGTATGGTGTAGATGTACCTAGGTTAAGGTGGTGTAGTGTAGATCTACCTAGGTTAAGGTGGTATAGTATAGTGTAGATGTACCTAGGTTAAGGGTATAGTATAGTGTAGATGTACCTAGGTTAAGGTGGTATAGTGTAGATGTACCTAGGTTAAGTGGTATAGTGGTGATGATGTACCTAGGTTAAGGTGGTATGTATAGTGTAGATGTACCTAGGTTAAGGGTGTAGATGTATAGGTTATGGTATAGTAGATGTACCTAGGTTAAGGTGGTATAGGTGTAGATGTACCTAGGTTAAGGTAGTATAGTGTAGATGTACCTAGGTTAAGGTGGTATAGTGTAGATGTACCTAGGTTAAGGTGGTATAGTATAGTGTAGATGTACCTAGGTTAAGGTTAGTATAGTGTAGATGTACCTAGGTTATAGTATAGTGTAGATGTACCTAGGTTAAGGTGGTATAGTGTAGATGTACCTAGGTTAAGGTGGTATAGTGTAGATGTACCTAGGTTAAGGTGGTATAGTATAGTGTAGATGTACCTAGGTTAAGGTGGTATGGTGTAGATGTACCTAGGTTAAGGTGGTATACTATAGTGTAGATGTACCTAGGTTAAGGTGGTATAGTGTAGATGTACCTAGGTTAAGGTAGTATAGTGTAGATGTACCTAGGTTAAGGTGGAATAGTGTAGATGTACCTAGGTTAAGGTGGTATAGTATAGTGTAGATGTACCTAGGTTAAGGTGGTATAGTATAGTGTAGATGTACCTAGGTTAAGGTGGTATAGTATAGTGTAGATGTACCTAGGTTAAGGTGGTATAGTGTAGATGTACCTAGGTTAAGGTGGTATAGTGTAGATGTACCTAGGTTAAGGTAGTAGTGTAGATGTACCTAGGTTAAGGTGGTATAGTGTAGATGTACCTAGGTTAAGGTGGTATAGTATAGTGTAGATGTACCTAGGTTAAGGTAGTATAGTGTAGATGTACCTAGGTTAAGGTGGTATAGTGTAGATGTACCTAGGTTAAGGTAGTATAGTGTAGATGTACCTAGGTTAAGGTAGTATGGTGTAGATGTACCTAGGTTAAGGTGGTATGGTGTAGATGTACCTAGGTTAAGGTAGTATAGTGTAGATGTACCTAGGTTAAGGTAGTATAGTGTAGATGTACCTAGGTTAAGGTGGTATAGTGTAGATGTACCTAGGTTAAGGTGGTATAGTGTAGATGTACCTAGGTTAAGGTGGTATAGTATAGTGTAGATGTACCTAGGTTAAGGTGGTATAGTGTAGATGTACCTAGGTTAAGGTGGTATAGTATAGTGTAGATGTACCTAGGTTAAGGTAGTATAGTGTAGATGTACCTAGGTTAAGGTAGTATGGTGTAGATGTACCTAGGTTAAGGTAGTATGGTGTAGATGTACCTAGGTTAAGGTGGTATAGTGTAGATGTACCCTAGGTTAAGTTATAGGTGGTAGATGTATAGGTTAAGGTGGTATAGTATAGTGTAGATGTACCTAGGTTAAGGTTATAGGTGATGTATAGGTTAAGGTAGTATGGTGTAGATGTACCTAGGTTAAGGTGGTATGGTGTAGATGTACCTAGGTTAAGGTGGTAGATGTACCTGTAGATGTACCTAGGTTAAGGTGGTATAGTGTAGATGTACCTAGGTTAAGGTAGTATAGTGTAGATGTACCTAGGTTAAGGTGGTATAGTGTAGATGTACCTAGGTTAAGGTGGTATAGTATAGTGTAGATGTACCTAGGTTAAGGTGGTATAGTATAGTGTAGATGTACCTAGGTTAAGGTGGTATACTATAGTGTAGATGTACCTAGGTTAAGGTGGTATAGTGTAGATGTACCTAGGTTAAGGTGGTATAGTATAGTGTAGATGTACCTAGGTTAAGGTGGTATACTATAGTGTAGATGTACCTAGGTTAAGGTGGTATAGTGTAGATGTACCTAGGTTAAGGTGGTATAGTATAGTGTAGATGTACCTAGGTTAAGGTGGTATAGTGTAGATGTACCTAGGTTAAGGTGGTATAGTATAGTGTAGATGTACCTAGGTTAAGGTGGTATACTATAGTGTAGATGTACCTAGGTTAAGGTGGTATACTATAGTGTAGATGTACCTAGGTTAAGGTGGTATAGTATAGTGTAGATGTACCTAGGTTAAGGTGGTATAGTGTAGATGTACCTAGGTTAAGGTGGTATAGTGTAGATGTACCTAGGTTAAGGTGGTATACTATAGTGTAGATGTACCTAGGTTAAGGTGGTATAGTATACCTAGGTTAAGGTAGATGTACCTTAAGGTGGTATAGTGTAGATACCCAGGGTGGTAACCCTAGGTGGTATAGTGTAGATGTACCTAGGTTAAGGTGGTATACTATAGTGTAGATGTACCTAGGTTAAGGTGGTATAGTGTAGATGTACCTAGGTTAAGGTGGTATGGTGTAGATGTACCTAGGTTAAGGTGGTATAGTATAGTGTAGATGTACCTAGGTTAAGGTGGTATGGTGTAGATGTACCTAGGTTAAGGTGGTATACTATAGTGTAGATGTACCTAGGTTAAGGTAGTATAGTGTAGATGTACCTAGGTTAAGGTAGTATAGTGTAGATGTGCCTAGGTTAAGGTGGTATACTATAGTGTAGATGTACCTAGGTTAAGGTGGTATGGTGTAGATGTACCTAGGTTAAGGTGGTATACTATAGTGCAGCTGTACCTAGGTTAAGGTGGTATACTATAGTGCAGCTGTACCTAGGTTAAGGTGGTATACTATAGTGTAGATGTACCTAGGTTAAGGTGGTATAGTGTAGATGTACCTAGGTTAAGGTAGTATAGTGTAGATGTACCTAGGTTAAGGTGGAATAGTGTAGATGTACCTAGGTTAAGGTGGTATAGTATAGAGCAGCTGTACCTAGGTTAAGGTGGTATACTATAGTGAAGCTGTACCTAGGTTAAGGTGGTATACTATAGTGTAGATGTACCTAGGTTAAGGTGGTATAGTGTGTAGATGTACCTAGGTTAAGGTGGTATAGTGTAGATGTACCTAGGTTAAGGTGGTATGGTATAGTGTAGATGTACCTAGGTTAAGGTGGTATAGTGTAGATGTACCTGTAGGTTAGGTGGTATACTATGAATAGTATAGGTTAGAGGGGGAGCAGATGTACCTAGGTTAAGGTAGTATAGTGTAGATGTACCTAGGTTAAGGTGGTATAGTGTAGATGTACCTAGCTTAACGTGGCATACGTCTCCCCAATCTGGCAATACAGGGTCATGGCGAAGGCCATTCCAAAGATCATCAAGACTGCGATGCCAAATGCAATCCCCAGGGTGATGACTGTACCCTTCGCGATGACTGACATCACCAACTTGGTACAAGGTCTCAAGTACACTTTGCGTCGTCCGTCTGTGAGTTTGCACTCCTGATTGGTGTCGCGGCAGTCACAAGAGGCGGGGACTGTTGAGCCCCAGTCTGAAGGTCCATGGATCAGTCCACAACACTTTGCCTGCTCTTCCAGTTCCTGCATGAACATCTGGAACAAAGACGACTGGTTCCTCAGCGGTAGCAGCTTCCCCGTCAACCATTCCTCAATCTTATTCACTCCGACAGCTCCCAGGATTCCAGCGATCACCAGGAGGATGAAGATGAGGAGCAGCCCGACGAAGAACAGCATGAGCATGACGCGGCTCTCCCTGATGGCTCCAAAGCAGCCCAGGAAGCCGAGCACCGTGATGATGGCACCGACGGCAATCAGCAGGTTCAGCCCCGGTAACAACCCCCCAAACACAGGGTTCACTTTGAGGTAGATGGAGACTCCGAGGATGATGCATCCACTGATCCAGAACAGCAGGTTGAAAACAAAGAGGCAGTACTTGATACATTTGTTCACGGCCATCTTCTACGCTTCCAACAGCCAGGCAAGACGTGGCAGAGCTACTTGAAGATGTACGGTGTGTGAGAGTGAGTGTACCAGATCTGTCACCTATGTAAAAAAAAAAAAAACAACCCGAAGCTGTGGGTGTGGCTAGTGACTCCTCATTCCAGAAACCAACCGTTTTCTACTTTGGTAAAAAATGTTATCTAAAAACTGACGCTGGTTCAGCCCTCTGCTAAAACAAAGCCTGGGCAGGGAGCTCTGCTTGAGGCTGTTAGATTAAATACATGACTTCAACGGTATCCTGTATGACATGCAAATATTTTTTTTCGCCCTGAAGACTTTCCTCTTGCAAACGGATCAGGTTAATAATCATGACAAACCAGCCTCCACCTGAACAGTTTCTCTCCCTGTGTTGTGGCCTTCACCAGCCTCCACCTTTAACAGTTTCTCTCCCTGTGCTGTGGCCCTCACCAGCCTCAACTGAACAGTTTCTCTCCCTGTGCTGTGGCCCTCACCAGCCTCCACCTGAACAGTTTCTCTCCCTGTGCTGTGGCCCTCACCAGCCTCCACCTGAACAGTTTCTCTCCTGTGCTGTGGCCCTCACCAGCCTCCACCTGAACAGTTTCTCTCCCTGTGTTGTGGCCCTCACCAGCCTCCACCTTTAACAGTTTCTCTCCCTGTGCTGTGGCCCTCACCAGCCTCAACTGAACAGTTTCTCTCCCTGTGCTGTGGCCCTCACCAGCCTCCACCTGAACAGTTTCTCTCCCTGTGCTGTGGCCCTCACCAGCCTCAACTGAACAGTTTCTCTCCCTGTGTTGTGGCCCTCACCAGCCTCCACCTGAATAGTTTCTCTCCCTGTGCTGTGGCCCTCACCAGCCTCAACTGAACAGTTTCTCCCCTGTGTTGTGGCCCTCACCAGCCTCCACCTGAACAGTTTCTCTCCTTGTGCTGTGGCCCTCACCAGCCTCAACTGAACAGTTTCTCTCCCTGTGCTGTGGCCCTCACCAGCCTCCACCTGAACAGTTTCTCTCCCTGTGCTGTGGCCCTCACCAGCCTCCACCTTTAACAGTTTCTCTCCCCGTGCTGTGGCCCTCACCAGCCTCCACCTGAACAGTTTCTCTCCCTGTGTTGTGGCCCTCACCAGCCTCCACCTGAACAGTTTCTCTCCCTGTGTTGTGGCCCTCACCAGCCTCCACCTGAATAGTTTCTCTCCCTGTGCTGTGGCCCCCACCAGCCTCAACTGAACAGTTTCTCTCCCTGTGTTGTGGCCCTCACCAGCCTCCACCTGAACATGAACAGTTTCTCTCCTTGTGTTGTGGCCCTCACCAGCCTCAACTGAACAGTTTCTCTCCCTGTGCTGTGGCCCTCACCAGCCTCCACCTGAACAGTTTCTCTCCCCCCCAGTGCTGTGGCCCTCACCAGCCTCCACCTTTAACAGTTTCTCTCCCCCAGTGCTGTGGCCCCCCAGTCTAAAACCAGCCTCCACCTGAACAGTTTCTCTCCCTGTGTTGTGGCCCTCACCAGCCTCCACCTTTAACAGTTTCTCTCCCTGTGCTGTGGCCCTCACCAGCCTCCACCTTTAACAGTTTCTCTCCCCGTGCTGTGGCCCTCACCAGCCTCCACCTTTAACAGTTTTTCTCCCCAGTGCTGTGGCCCTCACCAGCCTCCACCTGAACAGTTTCTCTCCCTGTGTTTAAACAGTGGACCTCACCAGCCTCCACCTGAACAGTTTCTCTCCCTGTGCTGTGGCCCTCACCAGCCTCCACCTGAACAGTTTCTCTCCCTGTGCTGTGGCCCTCACCAGCCTCCACCTGAACAGTTTCTCTCCCTGTGCTGTGGACCTCACCAGCCTCCACCTTTAACAGTTTCTCTCCCCGTGCTGTGGCCCTCACCAGCCTCCACCTTTAACAGTTTCTCTCCCTGTGCTGTGGCCCCCACCAGCCTCCACCTTTAACAGTTTCTCTCCCTGTGCTGTGGCCCTCTCCCTCACCAGCCTCCACCTTTCCCAGTTTCTCTCCCTGTGCTGTGGCCCTCACCAGCCTCCACCTGAACAGTTTCTCTCCCTGTGCTGTGGCCCTCACTCAGCCTCCACCTGAACAGTTTCTCTCCCTGTGCTGTTGCCCCCACCAGCCTCCACCTGAACAGTTTCTCTCCCTGTGCTGTGGCCCTCACCAGCCTCCACCTTTAACAGTTTCTCCCTCCCCATGCTGTGGCCCTCACCAGCCTCCACCTGAACAGTTTCTCTCTCTGTGCTGTGGCCCTCACCAGCCTCCACCTGAACAGTTTCTCTCCCCGTGCTGTGGCCCTCACCAGCCTCCACCTGAACAGTTTCTCTCCCGTGCTGTGGCCCTCACCAGCCTCCACCTTTAACAGTTTCTCTCCCCGTGCTCTCTCCCTCTCTCACGCTCCCTCCATCCCTCTAGACCCTCTGTGTGTAGATTGCTTCAAAATCCATGCCACTTTCTCTGCGTTATCTTTAAATGAAAGACAAACAAGTTACTGAACTAAATGACTACCGCCCTGTAGCACTCACTTCTGTCATCATGAGGTGCTTTGAGAGGCTAGTCGAGGATCATATCACCTCCACCTTACCGGCCACCCTAGACACACTTAAGTTTGCATACCGCCCCAACACGTTCACAGATGACGCAATCGCTATCACACTGCACACTGCCCTATCCCATCTGGACGAGAGGAATACCTATGTAAGAATGCTGTTCATTGACTACGGCTCAGCATTCAACACCATAGTACCCTCATCATCAGGCTGGAGTCCCTGGGTCTGAACCCCGCCCTGTGCAATTGGGTCCTGGACATTCTGACGGCCGCCCCCAGGTGGTGAAGGTAGGAAACAACATCTCCACTTCGCACTTCGGTACCCTCAACACTGGGGCCCCACAAGGGTGCGTGCTCAACCCCCTCCTGTACTCCCTGTTCAGCCATGACTGCGTGGCGATGCACGCCTCCAACTCAATCATCAAGTTTGCAGACGACACAACAGTAGTGGGATTGAGTACCAACAACAACAAGACAGCCTACAGGGAGGAGGTGAGGGCCCTCGGAGTGTGGTGTCAGTGTGGTGTCAGGAAAACAACCCCTCACTCAACGTCCACAAAACAAAGGAGATGATCGTGGACTTCAGGAAACAGCAGAGAGAGCACCCCCCTTATCCACATTAACGGGACAGTAGCGGAGAAGGTGCAAAGTTTTAAGTTCCTCGGCATACATATATTGCACCTTGTCTATGCCACTCGGCCATCGCTCATCCATATACTTACATGTACATATTCTCATTCACCCCTTTGGATTTGTGTGTATTAGGTAGTTGTTGTGGAATTGTTAGATAACCTGATAGATATTACTGCACTGTCAGAACTGGAAGCACAAGCGTTCTGCTACACTCACATTAACATCTGCTAAACATGTGTATGCGACAAATAAAATGTGATTTGATTTGAAGTTTACTTGGGTTTAATCCATCACTGTGACACTGTGGTTGGGGGGGAGGACAGTATGACTGATCAAATTATGAAAGACAAGTATTCTAATTTTGAATTCTGTGAGTGTGGAAGAGGTGAAAAAAATATTGTTGTCTATCAACAATGACAAGGTACTTGGATGGAAAATTACTGAGGATAATAGCGAACGATATTGCCATATCTTCAATCTAAGTCTACTAGAAAGTGTGTGCCCTCAGGCCTGAATGGAAGAAAAATCATTCCGCTACCCAAGAATAGTAAAGCCCCCTTTACTAGCTAAAATAGCCGACCAATCAGTCTGTTACTAACCCTTAGAAAACTTTTTGAAAAAATTGTGTTTGACCAGATACAATGTTATTTTCTTGTAAACAAATTGACAACAAACTTTCAGCATATAGAGATGGACATTCAACAAGCATGGCACTTACGGAAATTAGTGATTATTGGCTGAGAGAAATTGAGGATAAAAAGATTGTGGGAGCTGTTTTGTTAGAATTGCGGCTTTTGACATTATCGATTACGGTCTGCTGCTGGAAAACATATGTGTTATGGCTTTTACACCCCCTGATATATTGTGGATAAAGAGTTACCTGTCTAACAGAACACAGAGGGTCTTCATTAATGGAAGCCTCTCCAACAATATCCAGGTAGAATCAGGAATTCCTCAGGGCAGCTGTCTAGGCCCCTTACTTTTTTTTTCAATCTTTACTAATGACATGCCTTGAGTCAAGCCAGTGTGTCTATGAATGCGGATGACTCAACACTATACATGTCAGCTACTACAGCAACTGAAATGACTGCAACACTAAACAAAGAGTTGCAGTTTGTTTCAGAATGTGTGGGAAGGAATAAGTGTGTCCTAAATATTTTAAAAAAAACTAAAAGCATTGTATTTGGAACAAATCATTCACTAAACCTTAAACCTCATCTAAACCTTGCAATAAATAATGTGGAAATTGAGCAAGTTGTGTTGACTAAACTGCTTGGAGTGACACTAGATTGTAAGCTGTCATGGTCAAAACATGTTGATACAACAGTAGCTAAGATGTGGAGAAATCTGTCCATAATAAAGCACTGGACTAATGTTCAGTCGTGTCGTCAGGTGCCACAAAGAGGGACCTTGGAAAATTGCAATGGGATCAGAACAAGGCAGCACGGCCCTTAAATGTACACAGAGAGCGAACATATATGACACGCCTCAAAGAGAGATTGACTTCATCTCTACTTGTTTTTGTAAGAAGTGTTGACAAACTGAATCTACAGAGCTGTCTGTTTAAACTAGTAGCACACAGTTCAGACATCCATCCATGGAGGCACACAGCACTACATAGAGCCATGACTACATGGAACTCTATTCCACAGTACTACATAGAGCCATGACTACATGGAACTCTATTCCACAGTACTACATAGAGCCATGACTACATGGAACTCTATTCCACAGTACTACATAGAGCCATGACTACATGGAACTCTATTCCACAGTACTACATAGAGCCATGACTACATGGAACTCTATTCCACAGTACTACATAGAGCCATGACTACATGGAACTCTATTCCACAGTACCACATAGAGCCATGACTACATGGAACTCTATTCCACAGTACTACATAGAGCCATGACTACATGGAACTCTATTCCACAGTACCACATAGAACCATGGAACTCTATTCCACAGTACCACATAGAGCCATGACTACATGGAACTCTATTCCACAGTACCACATAGAACCATGACTACATGGAACTCTATTCCACAGTACCACATAGAACCATGACTACATGGAACTCTATTCCACAGTACCACATAGAACCATGACTACATGGAACTCTATTCCACAGTACCACATAGAACCATGACTACATGGAACTCTATTCCACAGTACCACATAGAGCCATGACTACATGGAACTCTATTCCACAGTACCACATAGAACCATGACTACATGGAACTCTATTCCACAGTACCACATAGAACCATGACTACATGGAACTCTATTCCACAGTACCACATAGAACCATGACTACATGGAACTCTATTCCACAGTACCACATAGAACCATGACTACATGGAACTCTATTCCACAGTACCACATAGAACCATGACTACATGGAACTCTATTCCACAGTACCACATAGAACCATGACTACATGGAACTCTATTCCACAGTACCACATAGAACCATGACTACATGGAACTCTATTCCACAGTACCACATAGAACCATGACTACATGGAACTCTATTCCACAGTACCACATAGAACCATGACTACATGGAACTCTATTCCACAGTACCACATAGAACCATGACTACATGGAACTCTATTCCACAGTACCACATAGAACCATGACTACATGGAACTCTATTCCACAGTACCACATAGAACCATGACTACATGGAACTCTATTCCACAGTACCACATAGAACCATGACTAGTTAAGTCAGTTAAGAACAAATTCTTATTTTCAATGACGGCTTAGGAACAGTGGGTTAACTGCCTTGTTCAGGGGCAGAGGGTTCAGGGGTTTGAACTTGCAACCTTTCGGTAACTAGTCCAATGCTTTAACCACTAGGCTACCCTACCGCCTCTACTCTCTAACCACTAGGCTACCCTGCCGCCTCTACAGTCTAACCACTAGGCTACCTGCCGTCCCTACACTCTAACCACTAGGCTTCCTGCCACCACTACAGTCTAACCACTAGGCTACCCTGCCGCCTCTACAGTCTAACCACTAGGCTACCTGCCGTCCCTACACTCTAACCACTAGGCTTCCTGCCGCCTCTACAGTCTAACCACTAGGCTACCTGCCGTCCCTACACTCTAACCACTAGGCTTCCTGCCACCACTACAGTCTAACCACTAGGCTACCTGCCGTCCCTACACTCTAACCACTAGGCTTCCTGCCACCACTACAGTCTAACCACTAGGCTACCTGCCGTCCCTACACTCTAACCACTAGGCTTCCTGCCACCACTACACTCTAACCACTAGGCTTCCTGCCACCACTACACTCTAACCACTAGGCTACCTGCCACCACTACACTCTAACCACTAGGCTTCCTGCCACCACTACAGTCTAACCACTAGGCTTCCTGCCACCACTACAGTCTAACCACTAGGCTTCCTGCCACCACTACACTCTAACCACTAGGCTACCTGCCACCACTACACTCTAACCACTAGGCTTCCTGCCACCACTACAGTCTAACCACTAGGCTTCCTGCCACCACTACACTCTAACCGCTAGGCTACCTGCCACCACTACACTCTAACCGCTAGGCTACCCTGCCGCCCCGGGTAAAGTGTTATGAAATGTAATGTCATGTAATATTTTAAACTGTATATAACTGTCTTTAACCCTGCAGTCCAGGCTAAATTCCCAATCAGGTTCTCATACCATCATGGCCACCTAATCATCCCCAGTTTCTAATTGGCTCATTCATACCCCCTCCTCTCCCCTGTAACTATTCCCCAGTTTCTAATTGGCTCATTCATACCCCCTCCTCTCCCCTGTAACTAATCCCCAGTTTCTAATTGGCTCATTCATACCCCCTCCTCTCCCCTGTAACTATTCCCCAGTTTCTAATTGGCTCATTCATACCCCCTCCTCTCCCATGTAACTATTCTCCAGTTTCTAATTGGCTCATTCATACCCCCTCCTTTCCCATGTAACTATTCCCCAGTTTCTAATTGGCTCATTCATACCCCCTCCTCTCCCCTGTAACTATTCCCCAGTTTCTAATTGGCTCATTCATACCCCCTCCTCTCCCCTGTAACTATTCCCCAGTTTCTAATTGGCTCATTCATACCCCCTCCTCTCCCCTGTAACTATTCCCCAGTTTCTAATTGGCTCATTCATACCCCCTCCTCTCCCCTGTAACTATTCCCCAGTTTCTAATTGGCTCATTCATACCCCCTCCTTTCCCATGTAACTATTCCCCAGTTTCTAATTGGCTCATTCATACCCCCTCCTCTCCCATGTAACTATTCCCCAGTTTCTAATTGGCTCATTCATACCCCCTCCTCTCCCCTGTAACTATTCCCCAGTTTCTAATTGGCTCATTCATACCCCCTCCTCTCCCCTGTAACTATTCCCCAGTTTCTAATTGGCTCATTCATACCCCCTCCTCTCCCCTGTAACTATTCCCCAGTTTCTAATTGGCTCATTCATACCCCCTCCTCTCCCCTGTAACTATTCCCCAGGTTGAATATGTAAATTAGAATGTGTTCTCAGTCAATGTAATTGTAAAATAAGGGTACAATCTAGAGACTTGCAGTACATACAGCTAAAGTATAAGCACATATGTTAAATGGTTATCCTCTTTACAATGCATTCAAATGAGTCTCTCCAGCAGGGTTTGTCTACAACAAGCTAGTTTGGTATTCCATGGAATTCTCTCTCCCATTTATCTCTATCTGAGGGATTCAATGAACCTAATTGGCAGTAAATTAGCATTTGTTGCCGAGGGAATTGCAAACGCTGTGTGTGATAGAGAGAGAGAGAGCAGTTATCCAATCACAATGTTGATCATCCTGCATCAGCTGGCACTGGGTGGAGGGGGCAGAGAGGGGGAGGGAAGGAAGAGATGGGGGGGGCAGGGAAGGTAGTTCCTGTCAAGACAGCAGCAACTCTTCCTGGGGTTTATTATGGATCCCCATTAGTTCCTGTCAAGGCAGCAGCTACTCTTCCTGGGGGTTTATTAAGGATCCCCATTAGTTCCTGTCAAGGCAGCAGCTACTCTTCCTGGGGTTTATTATGGATCCCCATTAGTTCCTGTCAAGGCAGCAGCTACTCTTCCTGGGGGTTTATTATGGATCCCCATTAGTTCCTGTCAAGGCAGCAGCTACTCTTCCTGGGAGTTTATTAAGGATCCCCATTCGTTCCTGTCAAGGCAGCAGCTACTCTTCCTGGGGGTTTATTATGGATCCCCATTAGTTCCTGTCAAGGCAGCAGCTACTCTTCCTGGGGTTTATTATGGATCCCCATTCGTTCCTGTCAAGGCAGCAGCTACTCTTCCTGGGGGGTTATTAAGGATCCTCATTAGTTCCTGTCAAGACAGCAGCTACTCTTCCTGGGGGTTTATTATGGATCCTCATTAGTTCCTGTAAAGACATCAGCTATTCTTCCTGGGGTTTATTATGTATCCCCATTAGTTCCTGTCAAGACAGCAGCTACTCTTCCTGGGGTTTATTAAGGATCCCCATTAGTTCCTGTCAAGACAGCAGCTACTCTTCCTGGGGGTTTATTAAGGATCCCCATTAGTTCCTGTCAGGACAGCAGCTACTCTTCCTGGGGGTTTATTAAGGATCCTCATTAGTTCCTGTCAAGACAGCAGCTACTCTTCCTGGGGGTTTATTAAGGATCCCCATTAGTTCCTGTCAGGACAGCAGCTACTCTTCCTGGGGGTTTATTAAGGATCCTCATTAGTTCCTGTCAAGACAGCAGCTACTCTTCCTGGGGGTTTATTAAGGATCCCCATTAGTTCCTGTCAGGACAGCAGCTACTCTTCCTGGGGGTTTATTAAGGATCCCCATTAGTTCCTGTCAAGACAGCAGCTACTCTTCCTGGGGGTTTATTAAGGATCCTCATTAGTTCCTGTCAAGGCAGCAGCTACTCTTCCTGGGGTTTATTAAGGATCCCCATTAGTTCCTGTCAAGACAGCAGCTACTCTTCCTGGGGTTTATTAAGGATCCCCATTAGTTCCTGTCAAGACAGCAGCTACTCTTCCTGGGGGTTTACTATGGATCCCCATTCGTTCCTGTCAAGACAGCAGCTACTCTTCCTGGGGGTTTATTAAGGATCCCCATTAGTTCCTGTCAAGGCAGCAGCTACTCTTCCTGGGGTTTATTATGGATCCCCATTAGTTCCTGTCAAGACAGCAGCTACTCTTCCTGGGGGTTTACTATGGATCCCCATTAGTTCCTGTCAAGACAGCAGCTACTCTTCCTGGGGTTTATTAGTTCATTAGTTCCTGTCAAGACAGCAGCTACTCTTCCTGGGGTTTATTGGATCCCCATTAGTCCCCATTAGTTCCTGTCAAGACAGCAGCTACTCTTCCTGGGGGTTTACTATGGATCCCCATTAGTTCCTGTCAAGGCAGCAGCTACTCTTCCTGGGGTTTATTATGGATCCCCATTATTCCTGTCAAGGATCCTTCCTGGGGTTTATTAGTCCCCATCCTGTCAAGACAGCAGCTACTCTTCCTGGGGGTTTACTATGGATCCCCATTAGTTCCTGTCAAGACAGCAGCTACTCTTCCTGGGGGTTTATTAAGGATCCCCATTAGTTCCTGTCAAGGCAGCAGCTACTCTTCCTGGGGTTTATTATGGATCCCCATTAGTTCCTGTCAAGACAGCAGCTACTCTTCCTGGGGGTTTACTATGGATCCCCATTAGTTCCTGTCAAGACAGCAGCTACTCTTCCTGGGGGTTTATTAAGGATCCTCATTAGTTCCTGTCAAGACAGCAGCTACTCTTCCTGGGGGTTTACTATGGATCCCCATTAGTTCCTGTCAAGGCAGCAGCTACTCTTCCTGGGGTTTATTATGGATCCCCATTAGTTCCTGTCAAGACAGCAGCTACTCTTCCTGGGGGTTTACTATGGATCCACATTAGTTCCTGTCAAGACAGCAGCTACTCTTCCTGGGGTTTATTATGGATCCCCATTAGTTCCTGTCAAGACATCAGCTACTCTTCCTGGGGGTTTACTATGGATCCCCATTAGTTCCTGTCAAGACAGCAGCTACTCTTCCTGGGGTTTATTATGGATCCCCATTAGTTCCTGTCAAGACAGCAGCTACTCTTCCTGGGGTTTATTATGGATCCCCATTAGTTCCTGTCAAGACAGCAGCTACTCTTCCTGGGGGTTTACTATGGATCCCCATTAGTTCCTGTCAAGACAGCAGCTACCCCGGATTAGGCCCTTTTGTCCATTTTCTCCTAAAATTACATCCCGAAATCTAACTGCCTGTAGCTCAGGCCCTGAAGCGACGATATGCATATTCTTGGTACCATTTGAAAGGAAACACTTTGAAGTTTTTGGAAATGTGAAAGGAATGTAGTAGAATAGATCTGGTAAAAAGACAAGACAAAGAACAAACCAACTGTTCTTTTGTATTCGTACCATCATCTTTGAAATGCAAGAGAAAGGCCATAATGTATTATTCTAGCCCAGGTGTAATTAACATTTTGGCCACTAGATGGCATCAGTGTATGTGCAAAGTTTTAGACTGATCCAATGAACCATTGCATTTCTGTTCAAACTTTTGTGTCGAGACCGCCTAAATGTGCCTAATTTGTCTGTTAATAACTTTTCATGTTCAAAATTGTGCACTCTCCTCAAACAATAGCATGGTATTCTTTCACTGTAATAGCTACTGTAAATTGGACAGTGCAGTTAGATTAACAAGAATTTAAGCTTTCTGCCAATATCATATATTATATCCTTCCTGTTTGGCCCTGTCCGGGGGTGTCCTCGGATGGGGCCACAGTGTCTCCTGACCCCTCCTGTCTCAGCCTCCAGTATTTATGCTGCAGTAGTTTATGTGTCGGGGGGCTGGGGTCAGTTTGTTATATCTGGAGTACTTCTCCTGTCCTATTCGGAGTCCCGTGTGAATCTAAGTGTGCGTTCTTTAATTCTCTCCTTCTCTCTTTCTTTCTCTCTCTCGGAGGACCTGAGAGATAGGACCATACCTCAGGACTACCTGACATGATGACTCCTTGCTGTCCCCAGTCCACCTGGCCGTGCTGCTGCTCCAGTTTCAACTGTTCTGCCTTATTATTATTTGACCATGCTGGTCATTTATGAACATTTGAACATCTTGGCCATGTTCTGTTATAATCTCCACCCGGCACAGCCAGAAGAGGACTGGCCACCCACATAGCCTGGTTCCTCTCTAGGTTTCTTCCTAGGTTTTGGCCTTTCTAGGGAGTTTTTCCTAGCCACCGTGCTTCTACACCTGCATTCCTTGCTGTTTGGGGTTTTAGGCTGGGGTTTCTGTACAGCACTTTGAGATATCAGCTGATGTACGAAGGGCTATATAAATAACATTTGATTTGATTTGATATATGTCTATGACTTGGGAAATGTTCTAGTTACTTACGACCTCATGCTAATCTCATTAGCCTGCGTTAGCTCAACCTCATGCTAATCTCATTAGCCTGCGTTAGCTCAACCTCATGCTAATCTCATTAGCCTGCGTTAGCTCAACCTCATGCTAATCTCATTAGCCTGCGTTAGCTCAACCTCATGCTAATCTCATTAGCCTGCGTTAGCTCAACCTCATGCTAATCTCATTAGCCTGCGTTAGCTCAACCTCATGTTAATCTCATTAGCCTGTGTTAGCTCAACCTCATGCTAATCTCATTAGCCTGTGTTAGCTCTTTTCTCTGTAGTGACCCCTAACTGTTGATCAGCAGAGTACATCACAGCCTTTTCTCTGTAGTGACCCCTAACTGTTGAACAGCAGAGTACATCACAGCCTTTTCTCTGTAGTGACCCCTAACTGTTGATCAGCAGAGTACATCACAGCCTTTTCTCTGTAGTGACCCCTAACTGTTGATCAGCAGAGTACATCACAGCCTTTTCTCTGTAGTGACCCCTAACTGTTGATCAGCAGAGTACATCACAGCCTTTTCTCTGTAGTGACCCCTAACTGTTGATCAGCAGAGTACATCACAGCCTTTTCTCTGTAGTGACCCCAAACTGTTGATCAGCAGAGTACATCACAGCCTTTTCTCTGTAGTGACCCCTAACTGTTGATCAGCAGAGTACATCACAGCCTTTTCTCTGTAGTGAAGCCTAACTGTTGATCAGCAGAGTACATCACAGCCTTTTCTCTGTAGTGACCCCTAACTGTTGATCAGCAGAGTACATCACAGCCTTTTCTCTGTAGTGACCCCTAACTGTTGATCAGCAGAGTACATCACAGCCTTTTCTCTGTAGTGACCCCTAAACTGTTGATCAGCAGAGTACATCACAGCCTTTTCTCTGTAGTGACCCCAAACTGTTGATCAGCAGAGTACATCACAGCCTTTTCTCTGTAGTGACCCCTAAACTGTTGAACAGCAGAGTACATCACAGCCTTTTCTCTGTAGTGACCCCAAACTGTTGATCAGCAGAGTACATCACAGCCTTTTCTCTGTAGTGACCCCTAACTGTTGATCAGCAGAGTACATCACAGCCTTTTCTCTGTAGTGAAGCCTAACTGTTGATCAGCAGAGTACATCACAGCATTTTCTCTGTAGTGAAGCCTAAACACAAAAACATTACCTGTGTTCATAAGTATCCCAGAGGAAATGGTGTGCCCAGTCATTGGTATTATTCAGGCCATGGTGCCATGGTTCAGAGAAACAATATTCAACGTGTTTAACTCAATGGGTTTGCACAGAACACATTACAGTTCTCTGAGAAAATGAGGCACAAGCACATGACAAAATAAGCAAAAAAAATAATAATAATGATTCAAATTCAGAGAATCATTAATAAGTATTCTATGAAAGCATTGAAAGTCGGACCAGGGCCGAAACGTTGACAAGGAGGAGGAGGATAAAGAGGAGGAGGAGGATAAAGAGGAGGAGGAGGAAGAGGAGGAGGAGGATAAAGAGGAGGAGGAGGGAGAGGAGGAAGAGGATAGAGAGGAGGAGGAGGAAGAGGAGGAGGAGGATAAAGAGGAGGAGGAGGAAGAGGAGGAGGAGGATAAAGAGGAGGAGGAAAGAGGAGGAGGAGGAGGAGGAGGAAGGAGGATAAAGAGGAGGAGGAGGGAGAGGAGGAAGAGGATAGAGAGGAGGAGGAGGAGGATAAAGAGGAAGAGGAGGATAAAGAGGAGGAGGAGGATAAAGAGGAGGAGGAGGATAAAGAGGAGGAGGAGGATAAAGAGGAAGAGGAGGAAGAGGATAGAGAGGAGGAGGAGGATAAAGAGGAAGAGGAGGATAAAGAGGAGGAGGAGGATAAAGAGGAGGAGGAGGATAAAGAGGAACAGGAGGAAGAGGATAGAGAGGAGGAGGAGGATAAAGAGGAAGAGGAGGATAAAGAGGAGGAGGAGGATAAAGAGGAAGAGGAGGATAAAGAGGAGGAGGAGGATAAAGAGGAAGAGGAGGATAAAGAGGAAGAGGAGGATAAAGAGGAGGAGGAGGATAAAGAGGAGGAGTGGATAAAGAGGAGGATAAAGAGGAGGAGGAGGATAAAGAGGAGGAGGAGGATAAAGAGGAGGAGGAGGATAAAGAGGAGGAGGATAAAGAGGAGGAGGAGGATAAAGAGGAGGAAGAGGATAAAGAGGAGGATAAAGAGGAGGAGGAGGATAAAGAGGAGGAGGAGGATAAAGGGGAGGAGGAGGATAAAGAGGAGGAAGAGGATAAAGAGGAGGAGGAGGATAAAGAGGAGGAAGAGGATAAAGAGGAGGATAAAGAGGAGGAGGAGGAGGATAAAGAGGAGGAGGAGGATAAAGAGGAAGAGGAGGATAAAGAGGAGGAGGAGGATAAAGAGGAGGAGGAGGATAAAGAGGAAGAGGAGGATAAAGAGGAAGAGGAGGATAAAGAGGAGGAGGAGGATAAAGAGGAGGAGGAGGATAAAGAGGAGGAGGAGGATAAAGAGGAAGAGGAGGATAAAGGGAGGAGGAGGATAAAGAGGAGGAAGAGGATAAAGAGGAGGAGGATAAAGAGGAGGAGGAGGATAAAGAGGAGGAGGAGGATAAAGAGGAAGAGGAGGATAAAGAGGAGGAGAGGAGGATAAAGAGGAGGAGGAGGATAAAGAGGAGGAGGAGGATAAAGAGGAGGAGGAGGATAAAGAGGAGGGGAGGATAAAGAGGAAGAGGAGGATAAAGAGGAAGAGGAGGAAAAAGAGGAGGAGGAGGATAAAGAGGAGGAGGAGGATAAAGAGGAGGGGAGGATAAAGAGGAAGAGGAGGATAAAGAGGAGGGGGAGGAGAAAGAGGAAGAGGAGGATAAAGAGGAGGAGGAGGATAAAGAGGAGGGGAGGATAAAGAGGAGGAGGAGGATAAAGAGGAGGGGGAGGAAGAGGAGGGTAAAGAGGAGGAGGAGGATAAAGAGGAGGAGGATAAAGAGGAGGGTAAGATAAAGAGGAGGAGGAGGATAAAGAGGAGGAGGAGGAGGGGAAGAGAGGAAGAGGAGGATAAAGAGGAGGAGGAGGATAAAGAGGAGGGGAAGATAAAGAGGAGGGGAAGATAAAGAGGAAGAGGAGGATAAAGAGGAGGAGGAGGATAAAGAGGAGGAAGAGGATAAAGAGGAGGAAGGAGGGATAAAGAGGAGGAGGAGGATAAAGAGGAGGAGGAAGATAAAGAGGAGGAGGAGGATAAAGAGGAGGAGGAGGATAAAGAGGAGGAGGAGGATAAAGAGGAGGAGGAGGATAAAGAGGAGGAGGAGGAAGAGGATAAAGAGGAGGAGGAAGATAAAGAGGAGGAGGAGGATAAAGAGGAGGAGGAGGATAAAGAGGAGGAGGAGGAAGAGGATAAAGAGGAGGAGGAAGATAAAGAGGA
>NW_026289790.1:0-20000 GCF_023373465.1 Oncorhynchus keta | reverse complement strand
TGATGACTGGGACAGGCCAGCTGCATGGTTTAGTAGTGTCATGATGACTGGGAATCTACAGAGATCCAGCTGTGGTTTAGGAGTGTCATGATCATCAACCACAGGTTATGGGAGATCATCATCACCACTGTGGTTATGGGAGAATCTACAGAGATCATCAACCACTGTGGTTATGGGAGAATCTACAGAGATCATCAACCACTGTGGTTATGAGAGAATCTACAGAGATCATCAACCACTGTGGTTATGGGAGAATCTACAGAGATCATCAACCACCGTGGTTATGGGAGAATCTACAGAGATCATCAACCACTGTGGTTATGGGAGAATCTACAGAGATCATCAACCACCGTGGTTATGGGAGAATCTACAGAGATCATCAACCACTGTGGTTATGAGAGAATCTACAGAGATCATCAACCACTGTGGTTATGGGAGAATCTACAGAGATCATCAACCACTGTGGTTATGAGAGAATCTACAGAGATCATCAACCACTGTGGTTATGGGAGAATCTACAGAGATCATCAACCACCGTGGTTATGGGAGAATCTACAGAGATCATCAACCACTGTGGTTATGAGAGAATCTCAGAGATCATCACCACCTGGTTGTGAGATTGGATGAGAAAACCAGTGGTTATTCCCTCATGACCACCGTTTCTCCTCCAATGGGTTTTGAGAAATCTAGGATCATCAGCCAGAGGTTAGGAAGTGAGGAGATATCAAACTGTGGTTATGAGAGAATCTCCCATCAACCACAGTGGTTATGGGATGAGATCTCTGTAGTTATGAGAGAATCTCCAACCACAGTCCCAAGATCATACCTCTCCTTCCTACCAAAGTGTGAGTTGTTCACTTCCCTTCATTAGAAGTGAAGGGAATGACTGGTATAAGAAGTAAGACATATGGTGGAAACTCCCCCTAGCCCATGCTTCCACCAATCCAATGCTTTTACATTTGTGGGAAGAAGTGAACAAGTGTACACTTCAGGGAAGTAGTGAACAAGTTTACACTTCAGGTGAAAGGAGATCATTTTAGGACAGACTGTTATGCTATGTTGCTCTTATGAGGTATATGAAGTCATTGTGTTCAGACAATGAGTCTCTCTCTCTGTTGTGTTCAGACAATGAGTCTCTCTCTCTGTTGTGTTCAGACAATGAGTCTCTCTCTCTCTGTTGTGTTCAGACAATGAGTCTCTCTCACTGTTGTGTTCAGACAATGAGTCTCAACTCTGTGTGTTCAGACAATGAGTCTCTCTCTCTGTTGTGTTCAGACAATGTGTCTCTCTCTCTGTTGTGTTCAGACAATGTGTCTCTCTCTTATGTTGTGTCATCAGACAATGTGTCTCTCTCTCTGTTGTGTTCAGACAATGTGTCTCTCTCTCTGTTGTGTTCAGACAATGTGTCTCTCTCTCTGTTGTGTTCAGACAATGAGTCTCTCTCTGTTGTGTTCAGACAATGAGTCTCTCTCTCTGTTATGTTCAGACAATGTGTCTCTCTCTCTGTTGTGTTCAGATCAATGTGTCTCTCTCTCTGTTGTGTTCAGACAATGTGTCTCTCTCTCTGTTGTGTTCAGACAATGAGTCTCTCTCTCTGTTGTGTTCAGACAATGAGTCTCTCTCTCTGTTGTGTTCAGACAATGTGTCTCTCTCTCTGTTGTGTTCAGACAATGTGTCTCTCTCTCTGTTGTGTTCAGACAATGTGTCTCTCTCTCTGTTGTGTTCAGACAATGAGTCTCTCTCTCTGTTGTGTTCAGACAATGAGTCTCTCTCTCTGTTGTGTTCAGACAATGTGTCTCTCTCTCTGTTGTGTTCAGACAATGAGTCTCTCTCTCTGTTGTGTTCAGACAATGTGTCTCTCTGTTGTGTTCAGACAATGTGTCTCTCTGTTGTGTTCAGACAATGAGTCTCTCTGTTGTGTTCAGACAATGAGTCTCTCTCTCTCTGTTGTGTTCAGACAATGAGTCTCTCTCTCTGTTGTGTTCAGACAATGAGTCTCTCTCTGTTGTGTTCAGACAATGTGTCTCTCTGTTGTGTTCAGACAATGTGTCTCTCTGTTGTGTTCAGACAATGAGTCTCTCTCTCTGTTGTGTTCAGACAATGTCTCTCTCTCTGTTGTGTTCAGACAATGTGTCTCTCTCTCTGTTGTGTTCAGACAATGTGTCTCTCTCTCTGTTGTGTTCAGACAATGTGTCTCTCTCTCTGTTGTGTTCAGACAATGTGTCTCTCTCTCTGTTGTGTTCAGACAATGTGTCTCTCTCTCTGTTGTGTTCAGACAATGTGTCTCTCTCTCTGTTGTGTTCAGACAATGTGTCTCTCTCTCTGTTGTGTTCAGACAATGAGTCTCTCTCTCTGTTGTGTTCAGACAATGAGTCTCTCTCTCTGTTGTGTTCAGACAATGTGTCTCTCTGTTGTGTTCAGACAATGTGTCTCTCTCTCTGTTGTGTTCAGACAATGTCTCTCTCTGTTGTGTTCAGACAATGAGTCTCTCTCTCTGTTGTGTTCAGACAATGTGTCTCTCTCTCTGTTGTGTTCAGACAATGAGTCTCTCTCTCTGTTGTGTTCAGACAATGAGTCTCTCTCTCTGTTGTGTTCAGACAATGTGTCTCTCTGTTGTGTTCAGACAATGTGTCTCTCTGTTGTGTTCAGACAATGAGTCTCTCTGTTGTGTTCAGACAATGAGTCTCTCTCTCTGTTGTGTTCAGACAATGAGTCTCTCTCTCTGTTGTGTTCAGACAATGAGTCTCTCTCTCTGTTGTGTTCAGACAATGTGTCTCTCTGTTGTGTTCAGACAATGTGTCTCTCTGTTGTGTTCAGACAATGACTCTCTCTGTTGTGTTCAGACAATGAGTCTCTCTCTCTGTTGTGTTCAGACAATGAGTCTCTCTGTTGTGTTCAGACAATGAGTCTCTCTCTCTGTTGTGTTCAGACAATGAGTCTCTCTCTCTGTTGTGTTCAGACAATGAGTCTCTCTCTCTGTTGTGTTCAGACAATGAGTCTCTCTCTCTGTTGTGTTCAGACAATGTGTCTCTCTGTTGTGTTCAGACAATGTGTCTCTCTGTTGTGTTCAGACAATGAGTCTCTCTGTTGTGTTCAGACAATGAGTCTCTCTCTCTGTTGTGTTCAGACAATGAGTCTCTCTCTCTGTTGTGTTCAGACAATGAGTCTCTCTCTCTGTTGTGTTCAGACAATGAGTCTCTCTCTCTGTTGTGTTCAGACAATGAGTCTCTCTCTCTGTTGTGTTCAGACAATGAGTCTCTCTCTCTGTTGTGTTCAGACAATGAGTCTCTCTCTCTGTTGTGTTCAGACAATGAGTCTCTCTCTCTGTTGTGTTCAGACAATGAGTCTCTCTGTTGTGTTCAGACAATGAGTCTCTCTCTCTGTTGTGTTCAGACAATGAGTCTCTCTGTTGTGTTCAGACAATGTGTCTCTCTGTTGTGTTCAGACAATGTGTCTCTCTCTCTGTTGTGTTCAGACAATGTGTCTCTCTCTCTGTTGTGTTCAGACAATGTGTCTCTCTCTCTGTTGTGTTCAGACAATGAGTCTCTCTGTTGTGTTCAGACAATGAGTCTCTCTCTCTGTTGTGTTCAGACAATGAGTCTCTCTCTCTGTTGTGTTCAGACAATGAGTCTCTCTGTTGTGTTCAGACAATGAGTCTCTCTCTCTCTGTTGTGTTCAGACAATGTGTCTCTCTCTCTGTTGTGTTCAGACAATGTGTCTCTCTCTCTGTTGTGTTCAGACAATGTGTCTCTCTCTCTGTTGTGTTCAGACAATGTGTCTCTCTCTCTGTTGTGTTCAGACAATGTGTCTCTCTCTCTGTTGTGTTCAGACAATGTGTCTCTCTCTCTGTTATGTTCAGACAATGAGTCTCTCTCTCTCTCTGTTGTGTTCAGACAATGAGTCTCTCTCTCTCTCTGTTGTGATCAGACAATGTGTCTCTCTCTCTGTTGTGTTCAGACAATGTGTCTCTCTCTCTGTTGTGTTCAGACAATGAGTCTCTCTCTCTGTTGTGTCAGACAATGAGTCTCTCTCTGTTGTGTTCAGACAATGAGTCTCTCTCTCTGTTGTGTTCAGACAATGTGTCTCTCAACACTGTTGTGTTCAGACAATGAGTCTCTCTCTCTGTTGTGTTCAGACAATGAGTCTCTCTCTCAGTCTGTTATGTTCAGACAATGAGTCTCTCAACTCTGTTGTGTTCAGACAATGAGTCTCATCTCTGTTGTGTTCAGACAATGAGTCTCTCTCTCTGTTATGTTCAGACAATGTGTCTCTCTCTGTTGTGTTCAGACAATGTGTCTCTCTCTACTGTTGTGTTATCAGACAATGTGTCTTTCTGTTGTGTTTCAGACAATGTGTCTCTCTGTTGTGTTCAGACAATGAGTCTTTACTACAGTTGTGTCATAAAGGGTCTCTCTCTGTTGTGTTCAGACAATGAGTCTTTACTCTGTTGTGTTAAAGGGTCCTACAGACAAGATAAAAGGGTCCTAGAGTCTCTCTCTAAAGGGTTCTGGATACCAGTGTTCAGACAATGTGTCTACTACAGCTTGTGTCAGACAATGGTCTCTACTGTTGTACCAGTTCAGACAATGAGTCTCTCTACTCTGTTAGTGTTCAGACAATGTGTCTCTACTGTCTGTTGGATCAGACAATGTATCTCTCTGGTATTTACTGTTCAGACAATGAGTCTCTCTCTCTGTTATGTTCAGACAATGTGTATTTACTCTGCTTGTGTCAGAAATGGTCTACTGTCTACAGGATACCAGTGTATCAACACTGGTCTTTCTCTCTGTGTTTGTTAGACGGATGGCTGAGGGAGATGACATATGTCTGGTAGGAGTCATTTCTACTGTCTAGGTAACCTGGAGGGTAAAGGGTTCACTGTCTACAGGATACCAGTACAGAATATCAACACTGGTATTTACACAGCACACACAAACACACACACACACACACACAGTACACACACACTGGTATTTACTACAGCAGTCAGTCATAAAGGGTTCTACTGTCTACACATACCAGTACAGTATAAACACTGGTATTTCCACTGCTGTCAAAGCCCAGGATCATAAAGGGTTCTACTGTCTAGGATTCCTCACAACACCAGAGAAGGTATCAGTCCCATATCCATGAATTTACCAGCTTAGTCGTCATAAAGGGTTCTACTGTCTACAGGATACCAGTACAGAATATCAACACTGGTATTTACTACAGCTTAGTCAGTCATAAAGGGTCCTACTGTCTACAGGATACCAGTACAGTATATCAACACTGGTATTTACTACAGCTTAGTCAGTCATAAAGGGTCCTACTGTCTACAGGATACCAGTACAGTATATCAACACTGGTATTTACTACAGCTTAGTCAGTCATAAAGGGTCCTACTGTCTACAGGATACCAGTACAGTATATCAACACTGGTATTTACTACAGCTTAGTCAGTCATAAAGGGTTCTACTGTCTACAGGATACCAGTACAGTATATCAACACTGGTATTTACTACAGCTTAGTCAGTCATAAAGGGTCCTACTGTCTACAGGATACCAGTACAGTATATCAACACTGGTATTTACTACAGCTTAGTCAGTCATAAAGGGTTCTACTGTCTACAGGATACCAGTACAGTATATCAACACTGGTATTTACTACAGCTTAGTCAGTCATAAAGGGTCCTACTGTCTACAGGATACCAGTACAGTATATCAACACTGGTATTTACTACAGCTTAGTCAGTCATAAAGGGTCCTACTGTCTACAGGATACCAGTACAGAATATCAACACTGGTATTTACTACAGCTTAGTCAGTCATAAAGGGTTCTACTGTCTACAGGATACCAGTACAGAATATCAACACTGGTATTTACTACAGCTTAGTCAGTCATAAAGGGTTCTACTGTCTACAGGATACCAGTACAGTATATCAACACTGGTATTTACTACAGCTTAGTCAGTCATAAAGGGTTCTACTGTCTACAGGATACCAGTACAGAATATCAACACTGGTATTTACTACAGCTTAGTCAGTCATAAAGGGTTCTACTGTCTACAGGATACCAGTACAGTATATCAACACTGGTATTTCCTTAGTCAGTCATAAAGGGTTCTACTGTCTACAGGATACCAGTACAGTATATCAACACTGGTATTTACTACAGCTTAGTCAGTCATAAAGGGTTCTACTGTCTACAGGATACCAGTACAGTATATCAACACTGGTATTTCCTTAGTCAGTCATAAAGGGTTCTACTGTCTACAGGATACCAGTACAGAATATCAACACTGGTATTTACTACAGCTTAGTCAGTCATAAAGGGTTCTACTGTCTACAGGATACCAGTACAGAATATCAACACTGGTATTTACTACAGCTTAGTCAGTCATAAAGGGTTCTACTGTCTACAGGATACCAGTACAGAATATCAACACTGGTATTTACTACAGCTTAGTCAGTCATAAAGGGTTCTACTGTCTACAGGATACCAGTACAGAATATCAACACTGGTATTTACTACAGCTTAGTCAGTCATAAAGGGTTCTACTGTCTACAGGATACCAGTACAGTATATCAACACTGGTATTTACTACAGCTTAGTCAGTCATAAAGGGTTCTACTGTCTACAGGATACCAGTACAGAATATCAACACTGGTATTTACTACAGCTTAGTCAGTCATAAAGGGTTCTACTGTCTACAGGATACCAGTACAGAATATCAACACTGGTATTTACTACAGCTTAGTCAGTCATAAAGGGTTCTACTGTCTACAGGATACCAGTACAGAATATCAACACTGGTATTTACTACAGCTTAGTCAGTCATAAAGGGTCCTACTGTCTACAGGATACCAGTACAGAATATCAACACTGGTATTTACTACAGCTTAGTCAGTCATAAAGGGTTCTACTGTCTACAGGATACCAGTACAGTATATCAACACTGGTATTTACTACAGCTTAGTCAGTCATAAAGGGTTCTACTGTCTACAGGATACCAGTACAGTATATCAACACTGGTATTTACTACAGCTTAGTCAGTCATAAAGGGTTCTACTGTCTACAGGATACCAGTACAGAATATCAACACTGGTATTTACAGGATGCTACAGCTTAGTCAGTCATAAAGGGTTCTACTGTCTACAGGATACCAGTACAGTATATCAACACTGGTATTTACTACAGCTTAGTCAGTCATAAAGGGTTCTACTGTCTACAGGATACCAGTACAGAATATCAACACTGGTATTTACTACAGCTTAGTCAGTCATAAAGGGTTCTACTGTCTACAGGATACCAGTACAGAATATCAACACTGGTATTTACTACAGCTTAGTCAGTCATAAAGGGTTCTACTGTCTACAGGATACCAGTACAGAATATCAACACTGGTACTGGGCTGAGCGGGAACTGTACTTCCTCAGTGGTAGGGAGGCGAGCAGGCCAGAGGTGGATGAACGCAGTGCCCTTGTTTGGGTGTAGGGCCTGATCAGAGCCTGGAGGTACTGAGCCTGGGCCTTTTAGACCTCTCCAACCCCCAGAACTGTGTTATTAGCCTGGGCTTTAGACCTCTCCAACCCCCAGAACTGTGTTATTAGCCTGGGCTTTAGAACCCCAGAACGGTAGAACGGTGTTATTAGCCTGGGCTTTAGACCTCTCCAACCCCCAGAACGGTGTTATTAGCCTGGGCTTTAGACCGCTCCAACCCCCAGAACGGTGTTATTAGCCTGGGCTTTAGACCGCTCCAACCCCCAGAACGGTGTTATTAGCCTGGGCTTTAGACCGCTCCAACCCCAGAACGGTGTTATTAGCCCGAGCTTTAGGCCGCTCCAACCCCAGAACGGTGTTATTAGCCTGGGCTTTAGACCGCTCCAACCCCCAGAACTGTGTTATTAGCCTGGGCTTTAGACCGCTCCAACCCCAGAACGGTGTTATTAGCCTGGGCTTTAGACCGCTCCAACCCCAGAACGGTGTTATTAGCCTGGGCTTTAGACCGCTCCAACCCCCAGAACTGTGTTATTAGCCTGGGCTTTAGACCGCTCCAACCCCCAGAACTGTGTTATTAGCCTGGGCTTTAGACCTCTCCAACCCCCAGAACGGTGTTATTAGCCTGGGCTTTAGACCGCTCCAACCCCCAGAACGGTGTTATTAGCCTGGGCTTTAGACCGCTCCAACCCCCAGAACGGTGTTATTAGCCTGGGCTTTAGACCGCTCCAACCCCCAGAACTGTGTTATTAGCCTGGGCTTTAGCTTTAGACCGCTCCAACCCCCAGAACTGTGTTATTAGCCTGGGCTTTAGACCGCTCCAACCCCCAGAACTGTGTTATTAGCCTGGGCTTTAGACCGCTCCAACCCCAGAACGGTGTTATTAGCCTGGGCTTTAGACCGCTCCAACCCCCAGAACTGTGTTATTAGCCTGGGCTTTAGACCGCTCCAACCCCCAGAACGGTGTTATTAGCCTGGGCTTTCCAACCCCCAGAACGGTGACCGCTTTGCCTGGGCTAGCCAACCCCCAGAACTGTGTTATTAGCCTGGGCTTTAGACCGCTTGTGTTATTAGCCCAGCTTTTTAGACCGCTCCAACCCCAGAACTGTGTTATTAGCCTGGGCTTTTGACCGCTCCAACCCCAGAACGGTGTTATTAGCCTGGGCTTTAGACCGCTCCAACCCCCAGAACGGTGTTATTAGCCCAGCTTTAGACCGCTCCAACCCCAGAACGGTGTTATTAGCCTGGGCTTTAGACCGCTCCAACCCCCAGAACTGTGTTATTAGCCTGGGCTTTAGACCGCTCCAACCCCCAGAACGGTGTTATTAGCCTGGGCTTTAGACCGCTCCAACCCCCAGAACGGTGTTATTAGCCTGGGCTTTAGACCGCTCCAACCCCCAGAACTGTGTTATTAGCCTGGGCTTTAGACCGCTCCAACCCCAGAACGGTGTTATTAGCCTGGGCTTTAGACCGCTCCAACCCCAGAACGGTGTTATTAGCCTGGGCTTTAGACCGCTCCAACCCCCCCCAGAACGGTGTTATTAGCCTGGCTTTAGACCGCTCCAACCCCCAGAACGATTAGCCTGGGCTTTAGACCCCAGAACTGTGTCATTAGCCTGGGCTTTAGACCGCTCCAACCCCCAGAACTGTGTTATTAGCCTGGGCTTTAGACCTCCAACCCCAGAACTCCAACCCCCCCAGAACGGTGTTATTAGCCTGGGCTTTAGACCGCTCCAACCCCCAGAACGGTGTTATTAGCCTGGGCTTTAGACCGCTCCAACCCCCAGAACGGTGTTATTAGCCTCCAACCCCAGGCTGTTATTAGCCTGGGCTTTAGACGCTCCAACCCCCAGAACGGTGTTATTAGCCTGGGCTTTAGACCGCTCCAACCCCCAGAACGGTGTTATTAGCCTGGGCTTTAGACCGCTCCAACCCCCAGAACTGTGTTATTAGCCTGGGCTTTAGACCGCTCCAACCCCAGAACGGTGTTATTAGCCTGGGCTTTAGACCGCTCCAACCCCCAGAACGGTGTTATTAGCCTGGGCTTTAGACCTCTCCAACCCCCATAACTGTGTTATTAGCCTGGGCTTTAGACCGCTCCAACCCCCAGAACTGTGTTATTAGCCTGGGCTTTAGACCGCTCCAACCCCCAGAACTGTGTTATTAGCCTGGGCTTTAGACCGCTCCAACCCCCAGAACTGTGTTATTAGCCTGGGCTTTAGACCTCTCCAACCCCCAGAACTGTGTTATTAGCCTGGGCTTTAGACCGCTCCAACCCCAGAACTGGTGCCTGGGCTATTAGCCTGGGCTTTAGACCGCTCCAACCCCCAGAACGGTGTTATTAGCCTGGGCTTTAGACCGCTCCAACCCCCAGAACTGTGTTATTAGCCTGGGCTTTAGACCGCTCCAACCCCCAGAACTGTGTTATTAGCCTGGGCTTTAGACCGCTCCAACCCCCAGAACGGTGTTATTAGCCTGGGCTTTAGACCGCTCCAACCCCAGAACCCGCTCCAACCCCCAGAACGGTGTTATTAGCCTGGGCTTTAGACCGCTCCAACCCCCAGAACGGTGTTATTAGCCTGGGCTTTAGACCGCTCCAACCCCCAGAACGGTGTTATTAGCCTGGGCTTTAGACCGCTCCAACCCCCAGAACGGTGTTATTAGCCTGGGCTTTAGACCGCTCCAACCCCCAGAACTGTGTTATTAGCCTGGGCTTTAGACCGCTCCAACCCCCAGAACGGTGTTATTAGCCTGGGCTTTAGACCGCTCCAACCCCAGAACTGGTGTTATTAGCCTGGGCTTTAGACCGCTCCAACCCCCAGAACGGTGTTATTAGCCTGGGCTTTAGACCGCTCCAACCCCCAGAACTGTGTTATTAGCCTGGGCTTTAGACCGCTCCAACCCCAGAACTGTGTTATTAGCCTGGGCTTTAGACCGCTCCAACCCCCAGAACTGTGTTATTAGCCTGGGCTTTAGACCGCTCCAACCCCCAGAACGGTGTTATTAGCCTGGGCTTTAGACCGCTCCAACCCCCAGAACTGTGTTATTAGCCTGGGCTTTAGACCGCTCCAACCCCAGAACGGTGTTATTAGCCTGGGCTTTAGACCGCTCCAACCCCCAGAACTGTTATTAGCCCGGGCTTTAGACCGCTCCAACCCCAGAACGGTGTTATTTAGCCTGGGCTTTAGACCCCCAGCTCCAACCCCCAGAACGGTGTTATTAGCCTGGGCTTTAGACCGCTCCAACCCCAGGAACGGTGTTATTAGCCTGGGCTTTAGACCGCTCCAACCCCCAGAACGGTGTTATTAGCCTGGGCTTTAGACCGCTCCAACCCCCAGAACGGTGTTATTAGCCTGGGCTTTAGACCTCTCCAACCCCCAGAACGGTGTTATTAGCCTGGGCTTTAGACCGCTCCAACCCCCAGAACTGTGTTATTAGCCTGGGCTTTAGACCGCTCCAACCCCCAGAACTGTGTTATTAGCCTGGGCTTTAGACCGCTCCAACCCCCAGAACGGTGTTATTAGCTGGGCTTTAGACCGCTCCAACCCCAGAACGGTGTTATTAGCCTGGGCTTTAGACCGCTCCAACCCCAGAACGGTGTTATTAGCCTGGGCTTTAGACCGCTCCAACCCCCAGAACGGTGTTATTAGCCTGGGCTTTAGACCGCTCCAACCCCAGAACTGTGTTATTAGCCTGGGCTTTAGACCGCTCCAACCCCCAGAACGGTGTTATTAGCCTGGGCTTTAGACCGCTCCAACCCCAGAACGGTGTGTTATTAGCCTGGGCTTTAGACCGCTCCAACCCCCAGAACTGTGTTATTAGCCTGGGCTTTAGACCGCTCCAACCCCCAGAACGGTGTTATTAGCCTGGGCTTTAGACCGCTCCAACCCCCAGAACGGTGTTATTAGCCTGGGCTTTAGACCGCTCCAACCCCCAGAACTGTGTTATTAGCCTGGGCTTTAGACCGCTCCAACCCCCAGAATGGTGTTATTAGCCTGGGCTTTAGACCGCTCCAACCCCCAGAACGGTGTTATTAGCCTGGGCTTTAGACCGCTCCAACCCCCAGAACGGTGTTATTAGCCTGGGCTTTAGACCGCTCCAACCCCCAGAACTGTGTTATTAGCCTGGGCTTTAGACCGCTCCAACCCCCAGAACTGTGTTATTAGCCTGGGCTTTAGACCGCTCAAACCCCCAGAACTGTGTTATTAGCCTGGGCTTTAGACCACTCCAACCCCAGAACAGTGTTATTAGCCTGGGCTTTAGACCTCTCCAACCCCAGAACTGTGTTATTAGCCTGGGCTTTAGACCGCTCCAACCCCCAGAACTGTGTTATTAGCCTGGGCTTTAGACCGCTCCAACCCCCAGAATGGTGTTATTGGCCTGGGCTTTAGACCGCTCCAACCCCCAGAACGGTGTTATTAGCCTGGGCTGTTATTAGCCTGGGCTTTAGACCGCTCCAACCCCCAGAACGGTGTTATTAGCCTGGGCTTTAGACCGCTCCAACCCCCAGAACGGTGTTATTAGCCTGGGCTTTAGACCGCTCCAACCCCCAGAACGGTGTTATTAGCCTGGGCTTTAGACCGCTCCAACCCCAGAACGGTGTTATTAGCCTGGGCTTTAGACCGCTCCAACCCCCAGAACTGTGTTATTAGCCTGGGCTTTAGACCGCTCCAACCCCCAGAACTGTGTTATTAGCCTGGGCTTTAGACCGCTCCAACCCCCAGAACTGTGTTATTAGCCCAGCTTTAGACCTCTCAACCCCCAGAACTGTTTAGTTGTTATTAGCCTGGGCTTTAGACCGCTCCAACCCCCAGAACGGTGTTATTAGCCCAGGCTTTAGACCGCTCCAACCCCAGAACTGTGTTATTAGCCTGGGCTTTAGACCGCTCCAACCCCCAGAACTGTGTTATTAGCCTGGGCTTTAGACCGCTCCAACCCCCAGAACGGTGTTATTAGCCTGGGCTTTAACCCCAGAACCCCCCGCTCCAACCCCCAGAACTGTGTTATTAGCCTGGGCTTTAGACCGCTCAAACCCCCAGAACTGTGTTATTAGCCTGGGCTTTAGACCGCTCCAAACCCCCAGAACGGTGTTATTAGCCTGGCTTTAGACCGCTCCAACCCCCAGAACTGTGTTATTAGCCTGGGCTTTAGACCGCTCCAACCCCAGAACGGTGTTATTAGCCTGGGCTTTAGACCGCTCCAACCCCCAGAACGGTGTTATTAGCCTGGGCTTTAGGCCCTGTATCAAACCCCCCAGAACGGTGTTATTAGCCTGGGCTTTAGACCGCTCCAACCCCCAGAACGGTGTTATTAGCCTGGGCTTTAGACCGCTCCAACCCCCAGAACGGTGTTATTAGCCTGGGCTTTAGACCGCTCCAACCCCAGAACTGGTGTTATTAGCCTGGGCTTTAGACCGCTCCAACCCCCAGAACTGTGTTATTAGCCTGGGCTTTAGACCGCTCCAACCCCCAGAACCCCCAGGTGTTATTAGCCTGGGCTTTAGACCGCTCCAACCCCCAGAACTGTGTTATTAGCCTGGGCTTTAGACCGCTCCAACCCCCAGAACTGTGTTATTAGCCTGGGCTTTAGGCCGCTCAAACCCCCAGAACTGTTATTAGCCTGGGCTTTAGACCGCTCCAACCCCCAGAACGGTGTTATTAGCCTGGGCTTTAGACCGCTCCAACCCCCAGAACGGTGTTATTAGCCTGGGCTTTAGACCGCTCCAACCCCCAGAACTGTGTTATTAGCCTGGGCTTTAGACCGCTCCAACCCCCAGAACTGTGTTATTAGCCTGGGCTTTAGACCGCTCCAACCCCCAGAACTGTGTTATTAGCCTGGGCTTTAGACCGCTCCAACCCCCAGAACTGTGTTATTAGCCTGGGCTTTAGACCGCTCCAACCCCAGAACTGTGTTATTAGCCTGGGCTTTAGGCCGCTCCAACCCCCAGAACCCCCAGTGTTATTAGCCTGGGCTGGGCTTTAGAAACCCCCAGAACGGTGTTATTAGCCTGGGCTTTAGACCGCTCCAACCCCCAGAACTGTGTTATTAGCCTGGGCTTTAGACCGCTCCAACCCCAGAACTGTGTTATTAGCCTGGGCTTTAGACCGCTCCAACCCCCAGAACGGTGTTATTAGCCTGGGCTTTAGACCGCTCCAACCCCCAGAACGGTGTTATTAGCCTGGGCTTTAGACCGCTCCAACCCCCAGAACGGTGTTATTAGCCTGGGCTTTAGACCGCTCCAACCCCCAGAACGGTGTTATTAGCCTGGGCTTTAGACCGCTCCAACCCCCAGAACTGTGTTATTAGCCTGGGCTTTAGACCGCTCCAACCCCAGAACTGTGTTATTAGCCTGGGCTTTAGACCGCTCCAACCCCCAGAACTGAACGTGTTATTAGCCTGGGCTTTAGACCGCTCCAACCCCCAGAACTGTGTTATTAGCCTGGGCTTTAGACCGCTCCAACCCCCAGAACGGTGTTATTAGCCTGGGCTTTAGACCGCTCCAACCCCCAGAACGGTGTTATTAGCCTGGGCTTTAGACCGCTCCAACCCCCAGAACTGTGTTATTAGCCTGGGCTTTAGACCGCTCCAACCCCCAGAACGGTGTTATTAGCCTGGGCTTTAGACCGCTCCAACCCCCAGAACTGTGTTATTAGCCTGGGCTTTAGACCGCTCCAACCCCCAGAACTGTGTTATTAGCCTGGCTTTAGACCGCTCCAACCCCCAGAACGGTGTTATTAGCCTGGGCTTTAGACCGCTCCAACCCCCAGAACGGTGTTATTAGCCTGGGCTTTAGACCGCTCCAACCCCCAGAACGGTGTTATTAGCCTGGGCTTTAGACCGCTCCAACCCCCAGAACGGTGTTATTAGCCTGGGCTTTAGACCGCTCCAACCCCAGAACGGTGTTATTAGCCTGGGCTTTAGGCCGCTCCAACCCCAGAACTGTGTTATTAGCCCAGCTTTAGACCTCTCCAACCCCCATAACGGTGTCATTAGCCTGGGCTTTAGACCGCTCCAACCCCAGAACTGTGTTATTAGCCTGGGCTTTAGACCGCTCCAACCCCCAGAACTGTGTTATTAGCCTGGGCTTTAGACCGCTCCAACCCCCAGAACGGTGTTATTAGCCTGGGCTTTAGACCGCTCCAACCCCCAGAACGGTGTTATTAGCCTGGGCTTTAGACCGCTCCAACCCCCAGAACTGTGTTATTAGCCTGGGCTTTAGACCGCTCCAACCCCCAGAACGGTGTTATTAGCCTGGGCTTTAGACCGCTCAAACCCCCAGAACTGTGTTATTAGCCTGGGCTTTAGATTAGCCTGGGCTCCAACCCCCAGAACTGGCCTGTTATTGGCCTGGGCTTTAGACCGCTCCAACCCCCAGAACTGTGTTATTAGCCTGGGCTTTAGACCGCTCCAACCCCCAGAACGGTGTTATTAGCCTGGGCTTTAGACCGCTCCAACCCCCAGAACGGTGTTATTAGCCTGGGCTTTAGACCGCTCCAACCCCCAGAACGGTGTTATTAGCCTGGGCTTTAGACCGCTCCAACCCCCAGAACGGTGTTATTAGCCTGGGCTTTAGACCGCTCCAACCCCCAGAACGGTGTTATTAGCCTGGGCTTTAGACCGCTCCAACCCCCAGAACGGTGTTATTAGCCTGGGCTTTAGACCGCTCCAACCCCAGAACTGTGTTATTAGCCTGGGCTTTAGACCGCTCCAACCCCCAGAACTGTGTTATTAGCCTGGGCTTTAGACCTCCAACCCCAGAACTGTTAGACCGCTCCAACCCCCAGAACGGTGTTATTAGCCTGGGCTTTAGACCGCTCCAACCCCCAGAACTGTGTTATTAGCCTGGGCTTTAGACCGCTCCAACCCCCAGAACGGTGTTATTAGCCTGGGCTTTGGACCGCTCCAACCCCCAGAACGGTGTTATTAGCCTGGGCTTTAGACCGCTCCAACCCCCAGAACTGTGTTATTAGCCTGGGCTTTAGACCGCTCCAACCCCAGAACGGTGTTATTAGCCTGGGCTTTAGACCGCTCCAACCCCCAGAACGGTGTTATTAGCCTGGGCTTTAGACCGCTCCAACCCCCAGAACGGTGTTATTAGCCTGGGCTTTAGACCGCTCCAACCCCAGAACGGTGTTATTAGCCTGGGCTTTAGACCGCTCCAACCCCCAGAACGGTGTTATTAGCCTGGGCTTTTAGGCTCCAACCCCCAGGTGCTTTAGACCGCTCCAACCCCCAGAACGGTGTTATTAGCCTGGGCTTTAGACCTCTCCAACCCCCAGAACGGTGTCATTAGCCTGGGCTTTAGACCGCTCCAACCCCCAGAACTGTGTTATTAGCCTGGGCTTTAGACCGCTCCAACCCCCAGAACTGGTGTTATTAGCCTGGGCTTTAGACCGCTCCAACCCCCAGAACGGTGTTATTAGCCCAGCTTTATCTCCAACCCCCAGAACGGTGTTATTAGCCTGGGCTTTAGACCGCTCCAACCCCCAGAACGGTGTTATTAGCCTGGGCTTTAGACCGCTCCAACCCCAGAACGGTTTTATTAGCCTGGGCTTTAGACCGCTCAAACCCCAGAACTGTGTTATTAGCCTGGGCTTTAGACCGCTCCAACCCCCAGAACGGTGTTATTAGCCTGGGCTTTAGACCGCTCCAACCCCAGAACGGTGTTATTAGCCTGGGCTTTAGACCGCTCCAACCCCCAGAACTGTGTTATTAGCCTGGGCTTTAGACCGCTCCAACCCCCAGAACTGTGTTATTAGCCTGGGCTTTAGACCGCTCCAACCCCCAGAACTGTGTGTTATTAGCCTGGGCTTTAGACCGCTCCAACCCCAGAACTGTGTTATTAGCCTGGGCTTTAGACCGCTCCAACCCCCAGAACGGTGTTATTAGCCTGGGCTTTAGACCGCTCCAACCCCCAGAACGGTGTTATTAGCCTGGGCTTTAGACCGCTCCAACCCCCAGAACTGTGTCCAACCCCAGTTATTAGCCTGGGCTTTGGACCGCTCCAACCCCCAGAACTGTGTTATTAGCCTGGGCTTTAGACCGCTCCAACCCCCAGAACTGTGTTATTAGCCTGGGCTTTAGACCACTCCAACCCCCAGAACTGTGTTATTAGCCTGGGCTTTAGACCGCTCCAACCCCCAGAACTGTGTTATTAGCCTGGGCTTTAGACCGCTCCAACCCCCAGAACTGTGTTATTAGCCTGGGCTTTAGACCGCTCCAACCCCCAGAATGGTGTTATTAGCCTGGGCTTTAGACCGCTCCAACCCCAGAACGGTGTTATTAGCCTGGGCTTTAGACCGCTCCAACCCCCAGAACGGTGTTATTAGCCTGGGCTTTAGACCGCTCCAACCCCCAGAACGGTGTTATTAGCCTGGGCTTTAGACCGCTCCAACCCCCAGAACGGTGTTATTAGCCTGGGCTTTAGACCGCTCCAACCCCCAGAACGGTGTTATTAGCCTGAGCTTTAGACCGCTCCAACCCCCAGAACTGTGTTATTAGCCTGGGCTTTAGACCGCTCCAACCACCCAGAACGGTGTGTCATTAGCCTGGGTTTGACCGCTCCAACCCCCAGAACTGTGTTATTAGCCTGGGCTTTAGACAGCTCCAACCCCAGAACTGTGTTATTAGCCTGGGCTTTGGACCGCTCCAACCCCCAGAACGGTGTTATTAGCCTGGGCTTTAGACCGCTCCAACCCCCAGAACGGTGTTATTAGCCTGGGCTTTAGACCGCTCCAACCCCCAGAACTGTGTTATTAGCCTGGGCTTTAGACCGCTCCAACCCCCAGAACGGTGTTATTAGCCTGGGCTTTAGACCGCTCAAACCCCCAGAACTGTGTTATTAGCCTGGGCTTTAGACCGCTCCAACCCCCAGAACTGTGTTATTAGCCTGGGCTTTAGACCGCTCCAACCCCCAGAACGGTGTTATTAGCCTGGGCTTTAGACCGCTCCAACCCCCAGAACTGTGTTATTAGCCTGGGCTTTAGACCGCTCCAACCCGCCAGAACGGTGTTATTAGCCTGGGCTTTAGGCCGCTCCAACCCCAGAACGGTGTTATTAGCCTGGGCTTTAGGCCGCTCCAACCCCCAGAACTGTTATTAGCCCGGGGTTATTAGCTTTAGACCGCTCCAACCCCAGAACGGTGTTATTAGCCTGGGCTTTAGACCACTCCAACCCCAGAACGGTGTTATTAGCCTGGGCTTTAGACCGCTCCAACCCCAGAACGGTGTTATTAGCCTGGGCTTTAGACCGCTCCAACCCCCAGAACTGTGTTATTAGCCTGGGCTTTAGACCGCTCCAACCCCCAGAACGGTGTTATTAGCCTGGGCTTTAGGCCGCTCCAACCCCAGAACTGTGTTATTAGCCTGGGCTTTAGACCGCTCCAACCCGCAGAGCGGTGTTATTAGCCTGGGCTTTAAAACCCCCAGAACGGTGTTATTAGCCCGGCTTTAGACCGCTCCAACCCCAGAACGGTGTTATTAGCCTGGGCTTTAGACCGCTCCAACCCCCAGAACGGTGTTATTAGCCTGGGCTTTAGACCGCTCCAACCCCAGAACGGTGTTATTAGCCTGGGCTTTAGACCGCTCCAACCCCAGAACTGTGTTATTAGCCTGGGCTTTAGACCGCTCCAACCCCCAGAACGGTGTTATTAGCCTGGGCTTTAGACCGCTCCAACCCCAGAACGGTGTTATTAGCCTGGGCTTTAGACCGCTCCAACCCCCAGAACTGTGTTATTAGCCTGGGCTTTAGACCGCTCCAACCCCCAGAACGGTGTTATTAGCCTGGGCTTTAGACCGCTCCAACCCCCCAGAACGGTGTTATTAGCCTGGGCTTTAGGCCGCTCCAACCCCCAGAACGGTGTTATTAGCCTGGGCTTTAGACCGCTCCAACCCCCAGAACGGTGTTATTAGCCCGGGCTTTAGACCGCTCCAACCCCCAGAACGGTGTTATTAGCCTGGGCTTTAGACCGCTCCAACCCCAGAACTGTGTTATTAGCCTGGGCTTTAGACCGCTCCAACCCCCAGAACGGTGTTATTAGCCTGGGCTTTAGACCGCTCCAACCCCCAGAACTGTGTTATTAGCCTGGGCTTTAGACCGCTCCAACCCCCAGAACTGGGTGTTATTAGCCTGGGCTTTAGACCGCTCCAACCCCCAGAACGGTGTTATTAGCCTGGGCTTTGGACCGCTCCAACCCCCAGAACGGTGTTATTAGCCTGGGCTTTAGACCGCTCCAACCCCAGAACGGTGTTATTAGCCTGGGCTTTAGACCGCTCCAACCCCAGAACGGTGTTATTAGCCTGGGCTTTAGGCCGCTCCAACCCCAGAACGGTGTTATTAGCCTGGGCTTTAGACCGCTCCAACCCCCAGAACGGTGTTATTAGCCCGAGCTTTAGACCTCTCAAACCCCAGAACGGTGTTATTAGCCTGAGCTTTGGGCCGCTCCAACCCCCAGAACTGTGTTATTAGCCTGGGCTTTAGACCGCTCCAACCCCAGAACTGTGTTATTAGCCTGGGCTATAGAAACCCCAGAACGGTGTTATTAGCCTGGGCTTTAGACCTCTCCAACCCCCAGAACTGTGTTATTAGCCTGGGCTTTAGACCGCTCCAACCCCCAGAACGGTGTTATTAGCCTGGGCTTTAGACCGCTCCAACCCCCAGAACTGTGTTATTAGCCTGGGCTTTAGACCGCTCCAACCCCCAGAATGGTGTTATTAGCCTGGGCTTTAGGCCGCTCCAACCCCCAGAACGGTGTTATTAGCCTGGGCTTTAGACCGCTCCAACCCCAGAACGGTGTTATTAGCCTGGGCTTTGGGCCGCTCCAACCCCCAGAACTGTGTTATTAGCCTGGGCTTTAGACGGTGTTATTAGCCTGGGCTTTAGACCGCTCCAACCCCAGAACTGTGTTATTAGCCTGGGCTTTAGACCGCTCCAACCCCCAGAATGGTGTTATTAGCCTGGGCTTTAGACCGCTCCAACCCCCAGAATGGTGTTATTGGCCTGGGCTTTAGGCTCCAACCCCCAGAACGGTGTTATTAGCCTGTGCTTTAGACCGCTCCAACCCCCAGAACGATGTTATTAGCCTGGGCTTTAGACCGCTCCAACCCCCAGAATGGTGTTATTAGCCTGGGCTTTGGGCAGCTCAAACCCCCAGAACGGTGTTATTAGCCTGGGCTTTGGACCGCTCCAACCCCCAGAACGGTGTTATTTGCCCTGCTTTAGACCGCTCAAACCCCCAGAACGGTGTTATTAGCCTGGGCTTTAGACCGCTCCAACCCCCAGAACTGTGTTATTAGCCTGGGCTTTAGACCGCTCCAACCCCCAGAACTGTGTTATTAGCCTGGGCTTTAGACCGCTCCAACCCCCAGAACGGTGTTATTAGCCCGAGCTTTAGACCGCTCCAACCCCCAGAACTGTTTAGGCCTGGGCTTTAGACCGCTCCAACCCCCAGAACGGTGTTATTAGCCTGGGCTTTAGGCCGTTCACCGCTCCAACCCCCAGAACGGTGTTATTAGCCTGGGCT
>NW_026289789.1:0-10625 GCF_023373465.1 Oncorhynchus keta | reverse complement strand
TCATTTAGCAGACGCTCTTATCCAGAGCGACTTACAAATTGGTGCATACACCTTATGACATCCAGTGGAACAGCCACTTTACAATAGTGCATCTAAATCTTTTTAGGGGGGTGAGAAGGATTACTTACCCTATCCTAGGTATTCCTTGAAGAGGTGGGGTTTCAGGTGTCTCCGGAAGGTGATTGACTCCCTTTGTCCTGGCGTCGTGAGGGAGTTTGTTCCACCATTGGGGGCCAGAGCAGCGAACAGTTTTGACTGGGCTGAGGCGGGAACTGTACTTCCTCAGTGGTAGGGAGGCGAGCAGGCCAGAGGGGGTGGATGAGACGCAGTGCCCTTGTTTGGGTGTAGGGCCTGATCAGAGCCTGGAGGTACTGAGGTGCCGTTCCCCTCACAGCTCCGTAGGCAAGCACCATGGTCTTGTAGCGGATGCGAAGCCAACTGGAAGCCAGTGGAGAGCGGAGGAGCGGGGGTGACGGAGAGAACTTAGGAAGGTTGAACACCAGACGGGCTGCGAGCGTTCTGGATGAGCCAGGGGTTTAATGGCACAGGCAGGAGCCCAGCCAACAGCGAGTTGCAGTAATCAAGACGGAGATGACAAGTGCCTGGATTAGGACCTGCGCCGCTTCCTGTGTGAGGCAGGGTCAGACTCTGCGGATGTTGTAGAGCATGAACCTACAGGAACGGGACACCCTATGATGTTAGTTGAGAACGACAGGGTGTTGTCCAGGATCACGCCAAGGTTCTTAGCTCTGGGGAGGAGGACACAATGGAGTTGTCAACCGTGATGGCGAGATCATGAACGGGCAGTCCTTCCCGGGAGGAAGAGGAGCTCCGTCTTGCTGAGGTTCAGCTTGAGGTGGTGATCCGTCATCCACACTGATATGTCTGCCAGACATGCAGAGATGCGATTCGCCACCTGGTCATCAGAAGGGGGAAAAAGGAGAAGATTAATTGTATGTCGTCTGCATAGCAATGATAGGAGAGACCATGTGAGGTTATGACAGAGCCAAGTGACTTGGTGTATAGCGAGAATAAGAGAGGGCCTAGAACAGGAGCCCTGGGGGACACCAGTGGGTGAGGCGCGTGGTGAGGAGACAGATTCTCGCCACGCCACCTGGTAGGAGCGACCTGTCAGGTAGGACGCAATCAAGCGTGGGCCGCGCCGGAGATGCCCAACTTCCCGGAGAGGGTGGAGAGGAGGATCTGATGGTTCACAGTATCGAAGGCACGATAGGTCTAGAAGGATGAGCAGAGGAGAGAGAGTTAGCTTTAGCAGTGCGGAGCGCTCCGTGATACAGAGAAGAGCAGTCTCAGTTGAATGACTAGTCTTGAAACCTGACTGATTTGGATCAAGAAGGTCATTCTGGAGAGATAGCGGTAGAGCTGGCCAAGGACGGCACGCTCAAGAGTTTTGGAGAGAAAAGAGAGAAGGGATACTGGTCTGTAGTTGTTGACATCGGAGGGGATCGAGTGTAGGTTTTTCAGAAGGGGTGCAACTCTCGCTCTCTTTGAAGACGGAAGGGACGAGCCAGCGGTCAGGGATGAGTTGATGAGCGAGGTGAGGTAAGGGAGAAGGTCTCCGCAAATGGTCTGGAGAAGAGAGGAGGGGATAGGGTCAAGCGGGCAGGTTGTTGGGCGGCCGGCTGTCACAAGACGCGAGATTTCATCTGGAGAGAGAGGGGAGAAAGAGGTCAGAGCATAGGGTAGGGTAGTGTGAGCAGAACCAGCGGTGTCGTTTGACTTAGCAAACGAGGATCGGATGTCGTCGACCTTCTTTTCAAAATGGTTGACGAAGTCATCTGCAGAGAGGGAGGAGGGGGGAGGATTCAGGAGGGAGGAGAAGGTGGCAAAGAGCTTCCTAGGGTTAGAGGCAGATGCTTGGAATTTAGAATGGTAGAAAGTGGCTTTTTGCAGCAGAGACAGAGGAGGAAAATGTAGAAAGGAGGGAGTGAAAGGATGCCAGGTCCGCAGGGAGGCGAGTTTTCCTCCATTTCCGCTCGGCTGCCCGGAGCCCTGTTCTGTGAGCTCGCAATGAGTCGTCGAGCCACGGAGCGGGAGGGGAGGACCGAGCCGGCCTGGAGGATAGGGGACATAGAGAGTCAAAGGATGCAGAAAGGGAGGAGAGGAGGGTTGAGGAGGCAGAATCAGGAGATTGTTGGAGAAAGTTTGAGCAGAGGGAAGAGATGATAGGATGGAAGAGGAGAGAGTAGCGGGGGAGAGAGAGCGAAGGTTGGGACGGCGCGATACCATCCGAGTAGGGGCAGTGTGGGAAGTGTTGGATGAGAGCGAGAGGGAAAAGGATACAAGGTAGTGGTCGGAGACTTGGAGGGGAGTTGCAATGAGGTTAGTGGAAGAACAGCATCTAGTAAAGATGAGGTCAAGCGTATTGCCTGCCTTGTGAGTAGGGGGAAGGTGAGAGGGTGAGGTCAAAAGAGGAGAGGAGTGGAAAGAAGGAGGCAGAGAGGAATGAGTCAAAGGTAGACGTGGGGAGGTTAAAGTCGCCCAGAACTGTGAGAGGTGAGCCGTCCTCAGGAAAGGAGCTTATCAAGGCATCAAGCTCATTGATGAACTCTCCAAGGGAACCTGGAGGGCGATAAATGATAAGGATGTTAAGCTTGAAAGGGCTGGTAACTGTGACAGCATGGAATTCAAAGGAGGCGATAGACAGATGGGTAAGGGAGAAAGAGAGAAAGACCACTTGGGAGAGATGAGGATCCCGTGCCACCACCCCGCTGACCAGAAGCTCTCGGGTGTGCGAGAACACGTGGGCGGACGAGGAGAGAGCAGTAGGAGTAGCAGTGTTATCTGTGGTGATCCATGTTTCCGTCAGTGCCAAGAAGTCGAGGGACTGGAGGGAGGCATAGGCTGAGATGAACTCTGCCTTGTTGGCCGCAGATCGGCAGTTCCAGAGGCTACCGGAGACCTGGAACTCCACGTGGGTCGTACGCGCTGGGACCACCAGATTAGGGTGGCGCGGCCACGCGGTGTGGAGCGTTTGTATGGTCTGTGCAGAGAGGAGAGAACAGTGATAGACAGACACATAGTTGACAGGCTACAGAAGAGGCTACGCTAATGCAAGGAGATTGGAATGACAAGTGGACTACACGTCTCGAATGTTCAGAAAGTTAAGCTTACGTAGCAAGAATCTTATTGACTAAAATTATTAAAATGATACAGTACTGCTGAAGTAGGCTAGCTGGCAGTAGCTGCGTTGTTGACACTACACTAATCAAGTCGTTCCGTTGAGTGTAATAGTTTCTACAGTGCTACTATTCGGGGGCTAGCTGGCTAGCTAGCAGTGTTGTTTACGTTACGTTGCGTTAAAAGAACGACAATAGCTGGCTAGCTAACCTAGAAAATCGCTCTAGACTACACAATTATCTTTGAAACAAAGACGGCTATGTAGCTAGCTACGATCAAACAAATCAAACCGTTGTACTGTAATGAAATTAAATGAAAATGTGATACTACCTGTGACTGCGACCGGGTTGTTGAATTCGATTCAGTAGACGTGTGTGTGGTGACGTTGGCTAGCTGTTAGCTGTTAGCTGTTGGCTAGCTAGCAGAGTCTCCTACGTTAAGGACGACAAATAGCTGGCTAGCGAACCTCAGTGAATTAAGATAATCACTCCAAGACTACACGCTCTAAACTACACAATTATCTTGGAAACAAAGACAGCTATGTAGCTAGCTAACACTAAACTAATCAAGTCGTTCAGTTGAGTGAATAGCACTACAGTGATGCTAATCTGTGGGCGTTTGCTAGCGTTTGCTAGCTCCTGGGCGAATAGCAGTGAAGGCTACGTTAGGGCGACGAAATACGATAATTATGCAATTATCTCTGATACAAGGACGGCTATGTAGCTAGCTAAGAAGAAATTGCTAAGATTAGACAAATCAACCGTTGTACTATAATGAAATGTAATGAAAAAGTTATACAACCTGTGGAGCGAAGTGCGATGCGACCGCTCGCTCCAACCCGGAAGTAATATTTATGGACAGATTTTAACACAGATTTTAACACATTTTAAAACTGCAATCAACTAATGTCATCAACTCGACGAATTGATTTACCGTTTTTAACAATCACTTTGGTACTAATTTCATAACCCTGTGGTCATTTTTCAAAACTCTAGACACAAAACTCAAAACGGTCATCACATGCTGTCCAATGTTCAAAACATTGCATTGTGCATTCATATCTTTAAAGAAACCTTGCACTTGCGGAATCATTGGTTCAAATAACCTATTTATCATGAAATACCATAGGAACATTCATTTAGATCATCCACACACAAGATACCGATAGTTTCGCTGTGTAGTTGTTCGTACAATCATTAAATATTGTAGTACAAAATATGTGATACATGTTTCATTAAGCTACTACACGTAAATACATCACTGTAAAATAACTAGTAGAGAGAATACTACAGACACAGTGGAATCATTGAACAAAATATGAAATTTATTAATGAAATACAATAAAATCGCAACATAGGTTTCTTTGAATCAAAGGTAAATTAATTAGCAACAAAAAATAAAAAACAGTTAAAGGTCAACTGTGTTCCTCACCTGGAAAACATCACTGCAGTGTTCCTTACCTGGCTTACTGTAAAACATCACTGCAGTGTTCCTCACCTGGCTTACTGTAAAACATCACTGCAGTGTTCCTCACCTGGCTTACTGTAAAACATCACTGCAGTGTTCCTTACCTGGCTTACTGTAAAACATCACTGCAGTGTTCCTCACCTGGCTTACTGTAAAACATCACTGCAGTGTTCCTTACCTGGCTTACTGTAATACATCACTGCAGTGTTCCTCTCCTGGCTTTCTGTAAAACATCACTGCAGTGTTCCTCACCTGGCTTACTGTAAAACATCACTGCAGTGTTCCTCACCTGGCTTACTGTAAAACATCACTGCAGTGTTCCTTACCTGGCTTACTGTAATACATCACTGCAGTGTTCCTTACCTGGCTTACTGTAATACATCACTGCAGTGTTCCTCTCCTGGCTTTCTGTAAAACATCACTGCAGTGTTCCTCACCTGTCTTACTGTAAAACATCACTGCAGTGTTCCTTACCTGTCTTACTGTAAAACATCACTGCAGTGTTCCTCACCTGGCTTACTGTAAAACATCACTGCAGTGTTCCTCACCTGGCTTACTGTAAAACATCACTGCAGTGTTCCTCACCTGGCTTACTGTAAAGCATCACTGCAGTGTTCCTCACCTGGCTTACTGTAAAACATCACTGCAGTGTTCCTCACCTGGCTTACTGTAAAATATCAATGCAGTGTTCCTCACCTGGCTTACTGTAAAACATCACTGCAGTGTTCCTCACCTGGCTTACTGTAAAACATCACTGCAGTGTTCCTCTACCTGGCTTACTGTAAAACATCACTGCAGTGTTCCTCTACCTGGCTTATTGTAAAACATCACTGCAGTGTTCCTTACCTGGCTTACTGTAAAACATCACTGCAGTGTTCCTCTCCTGGCTTTCTGTAAAACATCACTGCAGTGTTCCTCACCTGGCTGACTGTAAAGCATCACTGCAGTGTTCCTCACCTGGCTTACTGTAAAACATCACTGCAGTGTTCCTCACCTGGCTTACTGTAAAATATCACTGCAGTGTTCCTCACCTGGCTTACTGTAAAACATCACTTCAGTGTTCCTCTACCTGGCTTACTGTAAAACATCACTGCAGTGTTCCTTACCTGGCTTACTGTAAACATCACTCAGTGTTCCTGGCTTAGTGTAAAACATCACTGCAGTGTTCCTCTCCTGGCTTACTGTAAAACATCACTGCAGTGTTCCTCACCTGGCTTACTGTAAAACATCACTGCAGTGTTCCTCACCTGGCTTACTGTAAAACATCACTGCAGTGTTCCTCACCTGGCTTACTGTAAAACATCACTGCAGTGTTCCTCACCTGGCTTACTGTAAAACATCACTGCAGTGTTCCTCACCTGGCTTACTGTAAAACATCACTGCAGTGTTCCTCACCTGGCTTACTGTAAATCACATCACCTGGCTTACTGTAAAACATCACTGCAGTGTTCCTGGCTTACTGTAAAACATCACTGCAGTGTTCCTCACCTGGCTTACTGTAAAACATCACTGCAGTGTTCCTCACCTGGCTTACTGTAAAACATCACTGCAGTGTTCCTCACCTGGCTTACTGTAAAACATCACTGCAGTGTTCCTCTACCTGGCTTACTGTAAAACATCACTGCAGTGTTCCTCACCTGGCTTACTGTAAAACATCACTGCAGTGTTCCTCACCTGGCTTACTGTAAAACATCACTGCAGTGTTCCTCACCTGGCTTACTGTAAAACATCACTGCAGTGTTCCTCACCTGGCTTACTGTAAAACATCACTGCAGTGTTCCTCACCTGGCTTACTGTAAAACATCACTGCAGTGTTCCTCACCTGGCTTACTGTAAAACATCACTGCAGTGTTCCTCACCTGGCTTACTGTAAAACATCACTGCAGTGTTCCTCACCTGGCTTACTGTAAAACATCACTGGTGTTCTTACTGTAAAACATCACTGCAGTGTTCCTCTACCTGGCTTACTGTAAAACATCACTGCAGTGTTCCTCACCTGACTTACTGTAAAACATCACTGCAGTGTTCCTCACCTGGCTTACTGTAAAACATCACTGCAGTGTTCCTCTACCTGGCTTACTGTAAAACATCACTGCAGTGTTCCTCACCTGACTTACTGTAAAACATCACTGCAGTGTTCCTCACCTGGCTTACTGTAAAACATCACTGCAGTGTTCCTCACCTGGCTTACTGTAAAACATCACTGCAGTGTTCCTCACCTGGCTTACTGTAAAACATCACTGCAGTGTTCCTCTCCTGGCTTACTGTAAAACATCACTGCAGTGTTCCTCACCTGGCTTACTGTAAAACATCACTGCAGTGTTCCTCACCTGGCTTACTGTAAAACATCACTGCAGTGTTCCTCACCTGGCTTACTGTAAAACATCACTGCAGTGTCCCTCACCTGGCTTTCTGTAAAACATCACTGCAGTGTTCCTCTCCTGGCTTACTGTAAAGCATCACTGCAGTGTTCCTCACCTGGATTACTGTAAAACATCACTGCAGTGTCCCTCACCTGGCTTACTGTAAAACATCACTGCAGTGTTCCTCACCTGGCTTACTGTAAAACATCACTGCAGTGTTCCTCACCTGGCTTACTGTAAAACATCACTGCAGTGTTCCTCTACCTGGCTTACTGTAAAACATCACTGCAGTGTTCCTCACCTGGCTTACTGTAATACATCACTGCAGTGTTCCTCACCTGGCTTATTGTAAAACAGCACTGCAGTGTTCCTCACCTGGCTTACTGTAAAACATCACTGCAGTGTTCCTCTACCTGGCTTACTGTAAAACATCACTGCAGTGTTCCTCTACCTGGCTTACTGTAAAACATCACTGCAGTGTTCCTCACCTGGCTTATTGTAAAACAGCACTGCAGTGTTCCTCACCTGGCTTACTGTAAAAAGCAAAACAAAAGATTTATTACCGTACTTCTATATTTCCATCAACCCTGTCTTGTGAATTTGGCCATAGGTTCTCATCCACATCACAATGGATGTTTTCATTAGCCAAACATCTTGGGAAGAATCTTCGGGCGAATCCAGACCTGACACAGGTCTGTCGTGATGTCATTGCATGTGTCATCCATGGCCTGTAGAAGGGTGGGTTGTTCGTGAGGGCGCCTAACATATACCTTCCACCTCCACGTGGAGAAAAATTCGTCAATTGGGTTAAGGAAAGGAGAGTATGGGGGTAAGTACAGGGTGGTAAATTGTGGATGGGCCTGAAACCATGCTTGCACCATTTGAGCATGGTGGAACCTGACATTATCCCACACAGTGACATAGGTCAACAATCAGCTCTGCAGACCTGATTTAGCTCATCAAGGAAGGTAACAGTCGAACAGTGAATCATGTGGCTGCCTGCAACTCAATATATAGAGTATATAGAGTAGAGAGCTTTAGATGTTGTTCGACCAAACATTAGAACGGGCAAGATGCGTAATCTAAGCAACTTTGACCGTGGTATGATTGTTGATGCCACACATGGTGATTCCAGCATCTCAGAAACAGCTGCCTTCTTGGGATTTTTACTCACTACAGTCTCCAGAGTTTACAGAGTATGGTGCGATAAACGAAACACATTCAGTGAGCTGCAGTTCTGTAGGCAAAAAACACCTTGTTAATGAGAGAGGTCAGAGGAGAATGTCCAGACTCATTCAAGCTAACAGAAAGGCCTCAAACGCTCAAATAACAGCGGTTTAAAACAGTGGTGTGCAGAATGGCATCTCTTAACGTACAACACCATGAATAATTCAGGCTGTTGTGGAGGCAGAAGGGCATCTCTTAACGTACAACACCGTGAATAATTCAGGCTGTTGTGGAGGCAGAAGGGCATCTCTTAACGTACAACACCGTGAATAATTCAGGCTGTTGTGGAGGCAGAAGGGCATCTCTTAACGTACAACACCGTGAATAATTCAGGCTGTTGTGGAGGCAGAAGGGCATCTCTTAACGTACAACACCGTGAATAATTCAGGCTGTTGTGGAGGCAGAAGGGCATCTCTTAACGTACAACACCGTGAATAATTCAGGCTGTTGTGGAGGCAGAAGGGAATCTCAACGTACAACACTGATTAATTCAGGCTGTTGTGGAGGCAGAAGGGCATCTCTTAACGTACAACACCGTGAATAATTCAGGCTGTTGTGGAGGCAGAAGGGCATCTCTTTACGTACAACACCGTGAATAATTCAGGCTGTTGTGGAGGCAAAAGGGGGTCCTACCCAGTACGAGATAGGTGTACCTAATAAAGTGGCCGGTGAGTGTACAGTAATGTCAAATCTGAAAACATGGTCTGGAAAAATGGTACATGGGACCATAGAAACAGTGTCTGATAAAGAATGATGAAACATCCATAGATAATGTAGTCCAATTGGTTCATGGTCCACGGTAATTGGTGTCAATGGATCTCGTTATCCTGAAACTTTCATGATCTAAACATGGAATATTGTTTGTCAGTTTCCGTAAAACTATACATTAAGAGTAATGCAAGTTACTTATCATTTTGATCAGTTGCATCAATTGATAGTCAGATCATTGTAATGAAATGAATAGACAGACATCTCAGATGTCATGTGTGAATTGCATTTGCAATGGTAATGCTTTGATGTCAAGTTGTCATTTTGAACAGGTGATTTTAGTTCAATGAACAAATCATCTTAGCTTTATGTGTATTGTATCCATGCAATTGGATAAAGTGTTTTTGAAAAATTTTGAAAAATGTGCATGTTGATCATTGGTTGTGAGTTGTGTCTAGAGTTTTGAAAAAGGACATCAAGGTTCTGAAATTCGTGCCAAAGGGATTGTACACTGGAATTGGGGCGTAGCCTAGTGGTTAGAGCGTTGGACTAGTAACCGGAAGGTTGCGAGTTCAAACCCCCGAGCTGACAAGGTACAAATCTGTCGTTCTGCCCCTGAACAGGCAGTTAACCCACTGTTCCTAGGCCGTCATTGAAAATAAGAATATGTTCTTAACTGACTTGCGTGGTTAAATAAAGGTAAAATAAATAAAAAATTGTTTGATCTGGTTTTATTTCACTGGATTTTCTTTTATGAATGGAAGCGAAATGTGTCGTTTTACACGGTCAGCCATTGTAGGACATTTCTACCCTGAGTGTTTAATTTTCACACACAATCCCTGGTGTCCTGTCCTCTGCAGGCATGGTGCTGTGCTTTGGTGGGGTGGAGGGAACGACAGAGCTAGTCAGACCTGTTTCTGAGTCAACTCCTCATGGTGAACTGGCTGCCTTGTATAGTGGATTCACTACCTCCTCTGACTGAGTGGCTGGTGTGTGTAGTGGATTCACTACCTCCTCTGACTGACTGGCTGGTGTGTATAGTTGTTACGCACGCCTCTATGAAGAGGGAACGCAACACCCTGCTACAACTAAACTCTCCGTGAAGAGAAGGTATGGACTGGAGATGCAAGTAAGAATGACAACAGGCAGAATGTGGTACCGTTTACAAGGACTTTATTCCTTTACACGGTAATATGGGGAAAAGGGGCTGGACGGAACCAAAGTAAAGAAAGTAAATATCAAAGCCTCCTCTCCTATCTTACCTGCCTACCCACTACTTACCTAACTTAGCACCACCTGGTGCCCTAACCAAAATACAGGGGGTGGTCCGCCCAGGTCTTACCTAGTGTGCCTAGACAGCGAATATTCTACAGGTATATGTATGCCCGCGGGCCTCTTGCCTAAGCACTCCCTAGGTGCCTTCCCCTTCCCCCCTGGGAACAAATGAAACAGAATATTAAACAATTTTCACAAACAAACTAAGAAACAAAGGACATCAAATAACCTCTATCTGAGCAACAAACTCACAAAACATACCAAATTTCCAGCAATGAACTCCCATCAAAATCAACTCCTAGCAAAATCTCTCAAGCAAAATCTCTGCAATGACCTCCCAGCAAAAATCTCCCTCCTGAACAGAACACTGGCATTTATATAGCTTCAGAATGAATGGGTAATTGGAGACAGCTGTGTCTTGACGAGGGGGCGGGGTCAGCTCTC
>NW_026289788.1:0-8776 GCF_023373465.1 Oncorhynchus keta | reverse complement strand
TAACATGATTTTTGAATGACTACCTCAGCTCTGTAACCCACACATACAATTATCTGTACTGAAGCATATCAAGAAGCCCAGTTGAGCAGTGAATTTCAAACACAGATTCAACCACAAATACTTTTTTAGATTTGCCCTATAATAAATACCTTTTAGGAGAATACACATCAATTCTGTATTGCATTTTGTATGAAGTATTTATTCCATTGGCAGACTTTGCATACCATTGGCAGATTTTTATATGCACAAAAATAAGGTCATTTTGGTTTGTACCAAGTCATACGATGTGGTATAGAAAAGCACACTCTTAGGTGAGTATATGGCGAGCTTTATCTCTGCAGATACAGGTCCTCTGATGCAAGTCCTCTCCACCCATCATCCTGGTGGTATGGATAACTTATTATTTTGTCTCCTGAGAAAACTAGATTCAAAAAGGTTCTATTTATCAAATTACTATAGACGGAATTAGGTGTTTTTAAGCTGGGGTCAAAAGGACCCCAAAGGACTTTCATTTTTAAAAGGTACATATTGATACAGAAACACTTAACAAACAGCTGCCATTGAAGTACCTGGGGACAAGCTAGCAAAATGGCACCGCTGATCAGGCACTTGCGGCCGGCTTGCTGTGACTGCTACTACCATGAGCACAGAGCCAAATGTGCCATGCCTTACAATGATTTACCCTTCAACAACGATTGATATGACTGAAAAAGTCAATGTGACATGAAAAAAAAAATCCAGAAACTTAACCAAAACTTACGTAATGTCTTTAGGAAACGCTCAATTTTGATGGACATATTCAGGCCATTGTTTGGTTAACACTTGTACCTGTTTTTTTAGTTAGAGGATCATAGAGAGAGAGAGAGAGAGAGAGATAAACATACTGAGCATTACAGGAGTAACCTGCAAATATTTTATAGCTCTTAAGATTCCTGAGCTCTTAGCCAGTGTTTACCGTCAAAGGGCACGGTGAGGCCACAAATTAGAACCATTCGCTCTGGCATCAAATGCTTGGCAGTCACGCACAGACTTGAGCTTAATCTATGAAAGGGTACAGCACCAGGCGAATAAAAGTGGGGGGAATACAACCAGTCCCACTAACCCAGTGCCTTCTCATTTAGGTGCAACTAGTACCCTCGGTTCCTGTACACACACGCACACAGCTGTAGGGTTTTATCAAGTATCTTCACTGTACAATTTCAAGCACTGTACCAGCTCTTTAGCTTCTACAGTAGACTTGACACTGTCCTTCAACAACTAAAGTCAAGAATGTTGCCTGGTGTCAGTAGTTTTGCACAGTATACAGAAACTTCTAATCTTTTTGATACTCGAACATGAAAAAAGGTTTGGCACTACAATTTTGTCACTTCAGAACTTCTGTCAAATGTATCTCATGTTATCTAATGGTTGAGAGAGGATCAAGTCGGTCTGTCAGTGCAGCCAATGTCTCGATATGCTTCCATGTTTCATGAGCTGGAATAAAAGTTCCCAAAAATGCTCCATATGCACAAAAAGCTTATTTCTCTCAAATTTAGTTGACAAATATTTTACATCCATGTTAGTGAGCATTTCTCCTATGCCAAAATAATACATCCACCTGACAGGTGTGGCATATCAAGAAGCTGATTAAACAGTATTATCATTACACCTTGTGCTGGGGACAATAGAAGGCCACTAAAAAGTGCAGTTTTGTCAGACAACAATGCCAGATGTCTCAAATTTTGAGGAGCGTGAAATTAACATGCTGACTGCAGGAATGTCTGTTGCCAGATAATTTAATGCTAATTTCTCTACCAACGTTGTTTTAGAGAATTTGGCAGCACGTCCAACCGGCCACACAACCACAGACCACGTGTAACCATGCCAACCCAGGACTCCACAACTAGCTTCTTCACCTGCAGGATCGTCTGAGACATCCTCTCTCAGCATGATGCTGCCACCACCAGAGAATCTTGTTTCTCATGGTCTAAGAGTCCTTTAGGTGCCTTTTGGCAAACTTCAAGGGCTGTCATGTGCCTCTTACTGAGAAAAGGCTTCTGTCTTGCCACTCTACCGTAAAGGCCGGTTTGTGGAGTGCTCAAGAGATGGTTGTTCTTCTGGATGGTTCTCCCATTTCCACAGAGGAGCTCTGTCAGAGGGACTATCGGGTTCTTGGTCACCTCATTGATCAAGGCTTTTCTTACACAATTGCTCAGTTTGGCCAGGCGGCCAGCTGTAGGAAGTGTCTTGGTGGTTCCAAACTTCTTCCATATAAGAATGATGGAGGCCACTGTGTTATTGAGGACCTTCAATGCCGCAGAACAATTTTGGTACCCATCCTAGATTTGTGCCTCGACACAATCCTGTCTGAGAGCTCTACGGACAATTAATTTGACATCATGGCTTGGTTTTGCTCTGACATGTACTGTCAACTCTGGGACCTTATATAGACAGGTGTGTGCCTTTCCAAATCATGTCCAATCAATTGAATTTACCACAGCTGGACTCCAATCAAGTTGTAGAAACATCTCAAGGATGATCAATGGAAACAGGATGCATCTGAGCTCAATATCAAGTCTCATAGCAAAGGGTCTGAATACTTAGGTAAATAAGCTTGCTAAACATTTTAAAAACCTATTTTCACTATGTCATTATGGGTTATTGTGTGCAGATTGATGAGGAAAACACTTACTTTAATCAATTTTAGAATAAGGCTGTAATGTAACAAAATGTAGAAAAAGTGAAGGGTCTGCATACTGGGATTCATCTCCAGTGTGCCAGTGGCAATTGATGGTGAGCATTTCCCACTGAAGTCGGTCACGACGCCGAACTGCAGTCAAGTCAAGACCCTGCTGAGGATGACGAGCACGTAGATGAGCTTCCCGAGACAGACGGCTACTAACAGTTTGTGCAAACCCACAGTTTCATCAGCTGTCCAGGTAGCTGGTATCAGACAATCCCACAGGGGAAGAAGACGGATGTGGAGGTCTTGGGCTGGCATGGTTACACGTGGTCTGTGGGATTGTCTAATTCTATAAAACGAGGTTGGAGGCAGCTTATGGTAGAGAAATGAACATTCACTTCTCTGGCAACAGCTCTTGTGGACATTCTTGCAGTCAACATGCCAGTGCACACTTCTCAAAACTTGAGATATCTGTGGCATTGTGTTGTGTGACTAAACAGCACATTTCAGAGGGGCCATTTATTGTCCCCAGCACAAGGTCCACCTGTGTAATGATTATGCTGTTTAATCAGCTTCTTGATATGCCACACCTGTCAGGTGGACGGATTATCTTGTAAAAGAGAAATGCTCACTTACAAGGATGTAACCATATTTGTGCACAACATTTGAGAGAAATAAGCCTTTTTGTGCCTATGTTACATTTCTGGGATTTGATTTCAGCTCATGGGACCAACACTTTACGTGTTGCGTTTATTTTTTTTTTGTTCAGTATAGATTATTGATGGTCCCCAATTCACCTGGGTAATATTTCTATACATTTTCTCTGGTTTACTTATCATTGGTAAAATGTCCGTAAGGAAATGTTCTATATCCTCCTTAGAACTTCATTTTCGGATTGAAAAATCTTTTAAAGACTGAGTTGATTTCAGAAGGACCCATTGCAGTGACTTTTCAAACTAAACATGCTTGCTGCTTAGAGTGATTAGAAACAACTTAAAAGTAGGCTACAGCCCACACTTCTATGCTAAGGACGAATTGCTGTTCAGTATTTTGTTCATTAATAGGTTATTGTGTTAATCAATGTCCTGCCTTGGCATAGGCTCTGAGATTAAGTTTATGATGTTGTGCTCCTATCTCACAGCAATACTGTAGCCTACCCATACTTACAAATATTTTACATAAGCTACCGGCCTATTTGCTGTGTTGGCAGTATTTTATGCTGTATTTGGCAAAGGACAGACAGTTTCTGGGAAAAAAGTCAAAATGTTGTGGACCTGTCAGCAGAACGTTTGAATTCAACAATGTTTTGCATCGACTTTCTCCCAACCTATATATGCTGGATTGCCCGCCAATTCTGAAACATTGTTTTGCTATTGAAAACAAATTGAAAATGACACACAGTAGTATCACATACAGCGGGGAGAACAAGTATTTGATAACCTGCCAATTTTTGCAGGTTTTCCTACTTACAAGGCATGTAGAGGTCTGTCATTTTCATCATAGGTACACTTCAACTGTGAGAGACGGAATCTAAAACAAAAATCCAGAAAATCACATTGTATGATTTTAAGTAATTACTTTGCATTTTATTATCAGGTGTTGACAGGATAATCTTATTATACTGTTTGGGCAATGTCCAATTGTCCATGTCTCGAACATGCTGTGCTTTTAGGAAAAGCGAATGCAATGTAGGTAGACAAATATTTCCATGCCAATAACAAAAAAAACTAGAATGCTACACATTTGTTATAACTAGGGCTAGTGTAGTATTTAATAAACAATATCAATGGATAGGACACATCCATGCCTCCTGCTGAAGAGCCCTTAGGCCTATGTGTGCACACATTGCCTCATACTCATGGATCGAGAGATGCGATGTCACGACTTCCACCGAAGTCGGCTCCTCTCCTTGTTCGGGCGGCGTTCGGGCGATCGACGTCACCGCTTTCTAGCCATCGCCGCTCCATTTTTCATATATCCATTTGTCTTGTCTGGTTTTCATACACACCTGGTTTTCATTTCCCCAATCAATCTAATTGTATTTAACCCTCTGTTTCCCATCACGTTTTGTGTGTAATTGTTTTCATGTACAATGTTCTTTAGCGCTTTACTTTATTGTTCCGTGCTTTTGAGAGCGTTTGTTTTGTTGTGCTCCCGGTTTGGAACTTTAATAAAGTGCGCTTTATTTATCATACTCTGCTCTCCTGCACCTGACTTCGCCTTTAGACACACCTTGACATGCGATTTATGATTATAATGCTTCTGACCCGATCCTATTTAGAAATACTCTTGTTGGTTTTGAAAAATATTGTTTAAAGTTTAATTTGATTAAAAACCAAACTTAATATAAAGATTCATCGTCCATGGATTTATGGTGAGAATTCAATGCAATTTCGTAAAAAATGGTCATTACACACACATTACATTTGCGAGCAATATAACAGTGAGTGCCTATTCCCCCTTTCTCTTTATATTGATCTGAATGCCTATTATACACCCACGGGGAGTAATTTTTATTTAATTTATTTAACCTTTATTTAACTAGGCAAGTGAGTTTAAGAACAAAATCTTATTTACAATTACGTTCACCCCAGACAAACCCTAACGACTGGGCCAATTGTGCATCACCCTATGGGACTCCAAATCACAGCCGGTTGTGATACAGTGTGGAATTGAACCAGGGTCTGTAGTGACGCCCTCTAGCACTGAGATGCAGTGCCTTGGGAGCCACTGAGCCACTCGGGAGCCAATTAAGGTGCACGTAACTGCATTTATAAATTGCCTATTTAAAACAAGTTGTTTCGTTTTTATAATAATTTGATTACAATTTTTTTGTCAATAGCCTAGTGAATTTAATCTTGCTTATTGACTACGTTTGACATGCTAGACTGCAATTTACAGTAGGCCTAGCCCTTATATCAGTGTGAATGCTATAGCCTATGTTTAACAATGTATTTCAAATTTGAAGCAATGTAGTTAGAAGGATATGGACTGCAAACATGTTCAAAATATTTAGCAAATATGGGGCAGGCTATTTACTGAACTAGGCTATAACAGACTAACATTTGAGTTGAAACGCAATAGGATAAAAGACTCTAAATTCACAACTTGAAGCAACCACATATTTAGCCATGAAGTATGTTCTGATTGTCCAGTGACACACCCACTGTCACGTTCTGACCTTTATTTTCTGTGTTTTTTGTGTTTAGTTAGTATGGTCAGGGCGTGAGTTGGGTGGGCAGTCTATGTTTGTTTGTCTAGGTTTTGGGAATTTCTATGTTTCCGGCCTAGTATGGTTCTCAATCAGAGGCAGGTGTCATTGGTTGTCTCTGATTGAGAATCATACTTAGGTAGCCTGGGTTTCACTGTGTGTTTGTGGGTGATTGTTTCCTGTCTCTGTGTATGCACCAGATAGGACTGTAATTTGAGTTTTCACGTTTTCTTGTTTTTGTTAGTTTGTTCATGTGTACCTTAAAGCATTAAAGAAGTACCATGGAAAATTACCACGCCGCGTATTGGTCCTCTGATCCGTTTCGCCTCTCCTCTTCGGAGGAAGAGGAGGAAACTCATACAGAATCACCCACCACAATCGGACCAAGCGGCGTGGTAAAGGACAGCGACGACAGCAGCAGCAGCAACAACAACAGCGGCCAGCATCAGAGCTGAATCTGGACTACACAACTTGGGAGGAGATAGATAGGTGGGCGGTCGACCCAGGGAGAGTGCCGGAGCCCGCCTGGGATTCGATGGAGCAATGCAAGGAAGGTTACAGGAGAATGAGGTTGGCTGGGGAAAATCGCAGCCCCAAGCAGAGCTGGAGGCAGCGAAAGCTGATCGGCGGCAATATGAGAGCCAGCACGGCAGTGCGACAGGCACGAGAGGCAGCCCCAAAATTTTTTTTGGGGGGCACGAGGTGTGGTACTAAGCCAGGTAGCAGACCTGAGCTCACTCCTCGTGCTTATTATGAGCAGCGCATTACTGGTCAGGCACCGTGTTATGCGGTTGAGCGCACGGTGTCGCCAGTGTGTCCATAGCCCGGTGCGCTATAGGGCAGCCCCGAGAGTGCCATGCGAGTGTGGGCATTGAGCCAGGGCGTATGGTGCCTGCTCAGCGGGTCTGGTCGCCGGTACGCAGTCTTGGTCCAGGTTATCCTGCGCCGGCTCTGCGTGCTGTGTCTCCGGGGCGCTGGGAGGGGTGCAGTGCGTCCTCTGCCTGCGCTCCGCTCGTACCGGGCAACTGTGGGAGTGGAGCCTAGGGGAGAGGTGCGTGTAGTAAGCACTAGATCTCCGTGCTTACCCACAGCCCGGTTCAACCTGTGCCTGCACTCTGGAAGGTCCGGGCTCGAGTAGTTGTCCAGCCTGGGGAAGTGGTGCCAAGGTTGCGCACCAGAGCTCCAGTGCTCCCCACAGCCCGGTCTTTCAGGCTCCTTCTAACACCAAGCCTCCTGAAAGTCTCCCCAGCCTGGTGCCTCCTGTGGCAGCCCACGCACCAGGCTGTCTCTCAGTCTCCTCCTGCAGGTGCTCCCGCCTGTCCGGGCCGCTGCCGGAGCGTTCCGCCTGTCCGGCGCCGCTGCCGGAGCGTTCCGCCTGTCCGGCGCCGCTGCCGGAGCCTCCGCCTGTCCGGCGCCACTGCCGGAGCCTCCCGCCTGTCCGGGCGCGCTGCCGGAGCCTCCCGCCTGTCCGGGCCTCCCGCCTGTCCGGCGCCGCTGCGGAGCCTCCCGCCTGTCCGCGCCGCCCGGAGCCTCCCGCCTGCCCGGCGCGCTGCCGGAGCTCCCGCCTGTCAGTGCTGCCGGAGCGTCCCGCCTGTCCCGCCTGCCGGAGCCTCCGCCTGTCCGGCGCCGCTGCCGGAGCCTCCCGCCTGTCCGGCGCCGCTGCCGGAGCCTCCCGCCTGTCCGGCGCTGCTGCCGGAGCCTCCCGCCTGTCCGGCGCCGCTGCTGGAGCGTCCCCGCCTGTCCGGCGCCGCTGCCTCCTGTAGCAGCTCCACGCACCAGGCTGTCTCTCTGTCTCCCTCTCTGCAGGTGCTCCCGCCTGTCCGGCGCCGCTGCCGGAGCCTCCCGCCTGTCCGGCGCCGCTGCGCTCCCGCCTGTCCGGCGCCGCTGCCGGGAGCCTCCGCCTGTCCGGCGCCGCTGCCGGAGCCTCCCGCCTGTCCGGAGCCTCCCGCCTGTCCGCGCGCTGCCGGCTTCCCGCCCTCCCGGCGCCGCTGCCGGGAGCCTCACGCCTGTCCGGCGCCGCTGCGGAGCCTCCCGCCTGTCCGGCGCCGCTGCCGGGAGCCTCCCGCCTGTCCCGGCGCCGCTGCCGGAGCCTCCGCCTGTCCGGCGCCGCTGCCGAGCCCCTCAGCCCAGAGGCGCCAGAGCCCTCAGCCCAGAGGCGCCAGAGCCCCTCAGCCCAGAGGCGCCAGAGCCCTCAGCCCAGAGGCGCCAGAGCCCTGTCCCTCTGTCCAGAGCCCCTGTCCTTCTGTCCAGAGCCCCTGTCCTCTGTCCAGAGCCCCTGCCCCTCTGTCCAGAGCCCCTGCCCCTCTGTCCAGTGGGGTCATTGAGAAGGGTTGCCATGGTGAGAAAAAGCCACGGAGGCGGAAAAATAAGGCGGACAAAGACAAGGGTGAAGTGGGGTCCGCGTCCCGCGCCAGAACCGCCACCGCGGACAGACGCCCACCCAGACCCTCCCCTATAGGTCAAGGTTTTGCGGCCGGAGTCCGCACCTTTGGGGGGGGGGTACTGTCACGTTCTGACCTTTATTTTCTGTGTTTTGTGTTTAGTTAGTATGGTCAGGGCGTGAGTTGGGTGGGCAGTCTATGTTTGTTTGTCTAGGTTTTGGGAATTTCTATGTTTCGGCCTAGTATGGTTCTCAATCAGAGGCAGGTGTCATTGGTTGTCTCTGATTGAGAATCATACTTAGGTAGCCTGGGTTTCACTGTGTGTTTGTGGGTGATTGTTTCCTGTCTCTGTGTATGCACCAGATAGGACTGTAATTTGAGTTTTCACGTTTTCTTGTTTTGTTAGTTTGTTCATGTGTACCTTAAAGCATTAAAGAAGTACCATGGAAAATTACCACGCCGCGTATTGGTCCTCTGATCCGTTTTGCCTCTCCTCTTCGGAGGAAGAGGAGGAAACTCGTT